>NC_052101.1:23225000-23498537 GCF_015852505.1 Tachyglossus aculeatus | reverse complement strand
TTCCAAATGTCTTTCCAGTCAGAGAACCTTGAGGGATGTTCAGTAAAGGTCCCAGGAAGAAATGGGGAGAATAAAGCTTTTATCTGTAAGGTTAGGCTTAGAAGGGAAAGGGTAACTTGAAATGGCAATCATCAGAAAGGAGGCAGACCCAGCCTCACAGATATAGGAAAGAGGCAGAAATTATGTCTAAATCACAGGTCAATTTGCATTGCTTTATTGTGAGATGTAGAACAGGTGCCACTCCTGTGGTGAAAACCTGATTAAAGCAGCGGGATTTGTGGCTTTCCTCTGATCAGATGCACTTTGTATGGTGAGTACACAAAATGGCTCTCTATGGTTCCTGCCCACCAGGCCTCCCATTGGGGTCTGGGCACTTCCCTCTCCTGGGACTTCCCTCGTGCCTGCATCTGGAAGCCTGGGGCATCACCCTTGGAATGAGGGGTAGATAGGAGGTATAGTGTTGGTCTGAGCCTGCTTCGGTCCTACTATTGGGGACAAAAGTGTGCCCCTTTCAGTGCATCCATAGAGAAGAATATTTTTTAAATGTAGTTGCATGGTGAGCAATAATACATCATCACCAGGAGCAGTGAGGGGCAAGGGGAAAAAAAAATAGCTGAAGGTGCATCAAGCCATGACCCTAAAGCCTGACACCTGGCTGTCATCAGGATCATCCCTCTATCTCCAGTTTCCCAGGGAAGGCAATCCCATATCTGCTTTCAAATAACCCCTTGCTGTCAGGAAGTTCTTCCAAACATCTATCCCAACTCCCCCTGTGAATCTCTACTTAATTTAGTTGCATCCAGCACCCCAAATCATTTCTTTAGCATCACCTACAAACCATACTCTAAGATAAGCACTACAGCCAATAAAGCTCAGCCTACACTCTTAGCTCCTCTAGCACCAGTTTGCTCACTGTACCACAATCTCGTCTATCTCGCCACAGATGCTTTTCATTCATTCATTCACTAATATTTATTGAGTGCTTACTGTGTGCAGAGCACTGGACTAAGTGCTTGGGAAAGTACAACAATAAACAGACACATTCCCTGCCCACAATGAGCTTACAGTCTAGAGGATGTCCTCCCCCTGGCCTGGAACTCCCTCCCCCTCCATATACACCACCTTCAAAGCCTTATTTAGTCACTGCTCCCCCACAGGGCCTTCCACAACTAAACCTTCTTTTCCCCAAATCCCTCTCTCTTCTGGATCTGTACCCTTTAAGCATTTGATATTCACCCCACCCCCAGTTCTTTCTACTGTAATTTATTAATTTATATTAGAGTTTGCTTCCCCCTCTAGACTGTAAGTTCGTTGTGGTCAGGGAAGGTGTCTACCAATTCTGTTGTATTGTACTCTCCAAAGCTTAGTACAGTACTTGGTGCACGATAAGTGCTCAATAAATGCCATTGATTGACTGACATTGATTCTGTGCCTGAAAGGGCTGTCAGTCTAATACCTAAAGCCTTGTCAGCCATAGTTTTCCTTTCTGGTTCAGTTGTACATGAGGTTGGATGACCTAATAATTTTCCTTTTCCCCAACCCCTGGCCTCACCTCAGCACACTTTGGTAAGAGAGTGTCTTTCTGTTTTTTCGTCTGCAGCCTGGTGGATTGCTCCTTGGAGCATCCGAAAATCGCCAAGACAGTTGAGAACTTTGTCAGTCTGGTCAAAGGACTGTTGGAGAAGCTGCTGGATTACCGGGGTGTGATGAGCGACGAGAGCAAAGACAACCGCATGAGCTGCACCGTTAACTTGCTGGTAGGTGAGCCCACCAGGGTCTGATCCAATCTGATCCATTTATCCAACACCAGTTATATGCAGAGCACTGTACTGAGGGCTTGAGAGAGTACAGGAGAGTATTCTGTGCATGTCTCCCCACTCCTCCAAACCCTCCAATGGTTGCTCATGAAGCAGATTTCAGGCTCTCAATCAGCTCTCTCCCTCCTACCAAACCTTGTTCCTCTTCTACTACATTGCAGACTGTGCACTTCACCCCTTCTAATACCAACCTAATCAGTGTGCCTTGCTCTCATCTCTCTCATTGGTCCTGGCCTCCCTCCAGCCTGGGACTCCCTCCTCCTTTATATCTAGCAGGCCAGCACTCTCTCCATCTTTAAAGTCCTATAAAGTCCAGGAAACCTTCCCTGATTAACTTTTCATCTCTCCACCTCATTTCCCTATGTACTTTGCCCCTATGTACTTGAGTCCTTACCCGCTAAGCATTTAGGTCCCACCACCCCACCACAGCACTTGGATATATATCTTTGTACTCTGTGGCTTCCTCCTCACTGTGAATGTTAGTGTCTGTCTCCCCTACTTGATTATAACCTGCTTCATGTCTACAAAATCTCTTGTACTCTCCCAAGTGCCCAATACAGTGCTCTGCACAGAGTAAGCGTTCAATAACTGCTATTAAGTGATTGATTTACAACAGTGCATTGCAGTCTGTCCAGATGGAGCTTGTTAGAAGAACACCCCCTAATTCCCCAACAGTATTCTATTCAAAAGGCACAGTAAAGCATGTGCTTTGAAAACATGGAGTGCAGTAAGTAACTCAGACTCAGCGTGGGAAGAGCTGGAATATTTTCTAATGTTTTTCGGACCTGTGGCGTCGGGCTGCTTTAATGGAAAAATCTGAATATATTTTAATTTTTTTCCCTTTGGCAGACTCAGCGCATGCTCTGGCATAAAGCCATTTACTTTATTTCCCTATAGAGCCCCATGCTCTCTGCTGGGCATTCCCAGAAGGAAAATAAATGCCTTCCTGCTCCCTTTCCCTATCTCACCCTCCTACCCAGTGCTTCATAATGGGATCTTAACTGGCCCCATATCTCTCCTCTGGAGACTTCGGTGTCTGCAGTCCTCTCCCAAAGGATGTGCAAGTTTTCTCCATGCTTATACATAGCCAAGCAGAAAAATGTGTCTTGTCTCCCCTGCTGGGACTAGAGCCTGAAATTGATGCTACTTGGCGGTGGGCATGTGTGGCCATATT
This sequence comes from Tachyglossus aculeatus, assembly GCF_015852505.1. Classification (NCBI taxonomy): domain Eukaryota; kingdom Metazoa; phylum Chordata; class Mammalia; order Monotremata; family Tachyglossidae; genus Tachyglossus; species Tachyglossus aculeatus. The sequence continues at coordinate 23,495,546 of NC_052101.1, read as the reverse complement.
CCCCAAAGCCATGACTAGCAGTGCTATGAAACTGTGCATTGGCTGTCTGCTACTCAGTCAGGGAAGGGTCCACAAACTGGATTATCTTGAATCCCCTCCCTGATGTGGCCTTGGAAGTGGTTTTGTAGAGAGGAGAATTACTGTACATCTTATACAGATATAGCAGGCGTGGGAAAGCTCAGTGTAACAGTGGTTGTGTCTCTGAGACCCAGGCTTTGTAAGAAGCCGTTTCCATTGAGAAGACTGACTTTAACCCTCCACTTCTTTGCAGAGTAAAATGAACTTCCAACTGCCCATGGGGATTATCTCTGAGACAAGCAATGTCTTAGGGCCAAGCACCCCTGATATCACTTCAGTGGCCACCGAGCATCCCCATATCAGCATGCCCTCCTGATGGACAAGCAGACCTGCTTGTCCAGGCTCTGCCTTTGGATTGTCTATTGCCCCAGTTGGGCAGCCACTGATTTTATTGGGGGCCGTTATTTTCCTCCAATCTCATCCTTCCATTCTCTCTTTGAGCTTTCCTGTTATTTTGGGACATAGAAGTTGGGGAGGCACTGGAGAAGAGGGTGCAGTAGATGGGGAAAGGAGTGTGAATATTTCACATCGAACCACTGAAATATGAGCATTTGTAGGGTGGGAAATGGGAACATTTATCATTGAGCAAGGAGTGTGTCCACCAATTCTGTTGTATTGCAAGCTCCCAAGTGCTTAGTACAGTACTCTGCACTAGTGAGCACTCTGTAAATACCACTGAATGATTTAAGACTGAAGCGTGAACATAGGAAAGAGACATTATCAACACAGCCACATTCTTTTCTTTCAGTGCTATTATGTAATGTGATTTCAGCATAGCGTGGGTGTTATTTATACACTGTGACTAATAGCTATTCCCATCATCCCGAGTTCTATGATGACTCTTGATTCTCCCCAATCTGGAAGAAGAATTTTTTTGTTTGTTAATGTTTTTGCGTGTTACAATGGTATTCAATACATGCTTAGTATTTGTCAAGCACTGTTCTGAACACTGGGGTAGATACAAGTTAATCAGGTCGGACACATCCCCTGCCTCTCAAGGGACTCACAGTCTAAGTAGGAGAGAGAACAGGTATTGAATCCCCATTTTATAGTTGAGGAAACAGAGGCAGCACAGAGAAGTTAAGTGATTTACCCAGCAGGCAAGTGATAGAGACAGGATTAGAACCCAGGTCCTCTGAACCCTAAACCCATTCTCTTTCCACTAGACCAGCTGCTTTCCAATCAGGAACTGTTGGCCAAAGTTGGTGCCTACAGAATTTTCCAGGGAGTTAGGATATGGGGGTTCAAATCCCAAATCTACTACTGACCTGCTGTGGATATTGGACAACTGAGTGCACCTTTCTGAGACTCAGTTTCTCCACCTGTAAAATGGACATCATAATCTCTGACCCTCCCCATTTCCCAGGGCTAACGGGAGGACAAAATGATATAACAAGCAGGGAAAGGCTTTGAGTTCCCAGAAAGTCAACCTCATAGAAACCCAAACCAAAGTTACCATCACTGTAATCATTATCATCATCATCATTATTATTAGAGTGTTTTCTGCAATACCTCAGGAAGGCAGTGCCTCACAGCTCCCACCCTCAAGATAATCAGATCAGGATTTCAATATTTTAAAGTTCCCCAGGGGCAAGCGGTGTGGCTCAGTGGCAAGAGCCCTGGCTTGGGAGTCAGAGGTCGTGGGTTCTAATCCTAACTCCACCACTTGTCAGCTGGGTGTCTTTGGGCAAGTCACTTCACTTCTCTGTGCTTCAGTTCCCTCATCTGTAAAATGGGGATTGAGACTGTGAGCCCCATGTGGGACAACCTGATTACCTTGTATCTCCCCCAGTGCTTAGAACAGTGCTTGGCACATAGTAAGCACTTAGCAAATACCAAAATTATTATTATTATTACGTGGAGTGTTCATCTTCAGACTGAGAGGAGCCCCAGAGCCAGAGAAAAAAGCTATGTTCTGGTTGCAAACAGCAGGGCTTTAAAACCATGCTGAGTTCAGGTGCTAACAAAAGGAAACCCTAATTATTTGTTTTTCTTTCCTCAACTAGAACTTCTACAAGGACAACAACCGTGAGGAAATGTACATAAGGTAAGAGCAACTCTGCCCAGAGCTTGTTGGCCCCCAGGGTGGTATTGACAGTGTCCTCTCCTAGCTTCCCTCAGCTAAAGCAGAAATTCCAGATCCCCAGACCTCCCAGGGGAGCCCATAGACCTGTGACTTGTTCTTGTCCCTGCCTTGCCTAGCCTCAAAGATGAAATTTACTTGAGGAAACACAACTTCCTTTCTCACTTTTAAAAATACAATTCCAGTGGCCATAGTTTTTGGTTTAGAGGGGAATGTGTTTGCAACGACAGGATAAGCCCTTTGTATGTGCTCGGAATACAAGAATGTGTTGCCAATGCAGCCCTTTATGGGATGTTAGATGGCAAGATAAGCAGTGTTCTCTGGAATCCACCTCTATATTTTCTTTTAAATGAAATACCCTGGAAGATAAATGCTTATTTTCTTCAGGAATCCTGGGAAGTGCAAGGGATAGACATTATTGTGCATAGTGTACAAAACAGATTAATTTAGAAATATTGCTTTACTTAAACCAGGAGGCCACAGTTTTCACCGAAGGAAGGCTTTTGTGCCATATGGCATGGGAAAGCACACCCAATTTGGTTGGGTCCCGTGGTTATATTCCAGAACTATGGCCACATGCCTGTGCCTGTCCATTTAAAAATTGGGCTGAATATTAGTAATTAGCAGAAGCTGGTGAAATATTCATGTTATGGGACATACCCCATGAAAACACTGGATTATGTTTCTAAAAAAATATCAAGATATCATGAGCATTTTGGGGAATTGCTATTATTCACTCATTCATTCAGTCGTATTTATTGAGAGCTTACTGTGTGCAGAGCACTGTACTAAGTGCTTGGGAAGTACAAGTTGGCAACATATAGAGACGGTCCCTACCCGACAATGGGCTCACAGACTAGAAGGGGGAGACAGACAACAAAACAAAACATGTAGACAGGTGTCAAGTCGTAAGAACAAATAGAATTAAAGCTAAATGCACATCATTAACAAAATAAATAGAATAGTAAATATGTACAAGTAAAATAAATAGAGTAACAAATCTGTACAAACATATATACAGGTGCTGTGGGGAGAGGAAGGAGGTAGGGAGGGGGGATGGGGAGGAGGAGAGGAGGAGCGTTAGGATCCACTTCAAAACCTGCCCCGACATGATGGCTGCGCATTACAGGTAAGCTCAAATTCTTATGAATCCATTTCTGCTCCCTCCTACCCTCTCTTCCCAGCCTTTCCTTTTCCCAGTGTTTTTCCAGTTATCCTGTACCCAAGCACCCCAGTCTCCTCTTCCCTCACCACCCTTCGCTCCCCAGTTTTGGAGGGGTTTTTGTGTTATCAGCGAACTATAAAAGCAGGTGTTGCTTCAAGCATATCAGCTGCCATCTTGCCCATTCCCCTTCTCACCTGGAACCTCGCCTCCCACCCCCAGCCAAAGCCATGGACCTTGGGTAAAGGGTGGACTGGGGAGGGAGAGCAGGTGGTGGCACTGTCCAATGCCGGGGGCAGGAGCTTCAGAAGGTCCAAGCCACTCTTCCTCTCCTCTCCCCATGGCGTGGCCCTATGCCTGTTCTCACAGTTTCAGTTCAGAAGGGGAAGCAGGTTCCAAGCCAGAAAAGGTAAGAGGGAGCAGTGGTGACATATTGGAAGGGACGTTTATTATCCTCCACTCCAACACAACTCCCTGCATCATTCCAGACTTTCCCTCTCCTTGGCCCTTCCCTTTTTCCATGGTATGTCAGGCAGAGCATGTGTGTGCTCTGAGATAATTGAGCAAGTAATATAGGTCTGTCCCTGGGGTGGCACATGTTGAGGGAAGGGCATAAACCAAGGTACATCTGTGGTTTAAAATACACCATATAACTCACTGTTTGTGCCTCTCAGTTTCCCTTCATCTCTGATGCTATCTCTGTATTTTTTGTGTCTGTCTTTCCTGCCTCTATATCCATCTCTGTATCTGTCTCTTTATGTGCCCAAATAAATCCTCTGGTGCCTGTTTTTGAGAAACTCATCGTGCTCATGGATTACCTGAATAATGAAGGCCCGAAGTACATTTTGTCCTGAATTATCATAACCTCTTGCCTTGAAGTAGCTGCTTAATTGCAAAAGTGTACCTTTTGGGTTGTGAATTAGCTGGATATTTCTTCTTACTGAGGCACAGTTTTTGTATTTTCTGGTGTAATTTTCTTCTTAAAGATAGTAAAACAATTTCATAAAACCTAAACCAAATCCAATTCCTTTTCTAAGATCCAAGCCAAGTAGAGTGCTCTAAAATATCAGCTGGCATGTTGTAAAGTCCAGGAGCTGCCCTTGACGAAGCCCTTGAGCCTATCCTCATTATAACTCCATAGTAGCTCAACATGTCAGTTTATCACATGAGTAGGTTTTCTTTCAATGAGCAGTCTGGAAAACAGGAATTAAAGTGGGAAGTGCTTTGCACATAGTAAGCGCTTAATAAATGCCATCATTATTATTATTATTATAAGAGAGATTGTCAGGATGTGATTTTTTAAAGAGACAGAGCTGATGGACTTGAAACCTCTCAGTGCCCAGGTGGCAGAGTTCTTGTATATGGGTTAAGAGATTAGCTAAGGGTCTACTACTCCAAGATCTGTCAATCAGTGGTATTTATTGAATGTTTATTGTGTGCAGAGAACTGTATTAAGCACCTGGAGAAGTGCAGTACAATAGAGTTGGTAGATATGATCTTTGCCCAAAAGGAACTTGCAGTCTACAGGGAAAGACAGACATTAAAATAAATTACAGCTAGGGGAAAGAGTAGAGTATAAGGATATGTACATACATGTTCTGGGGGGGTCAAAACCATATATATATATAGATGATGGAGAGGGGAAGAAAATTAGACAAGGGAGAAAAAAGCAGACAGGTGAGATGGACCTTGTAAATGGAGGACATCTCTTCTAGTGACTGTGGCCCACTTTCTCCCTCTTTAGATTGTAAGTTGCTTGGGAGCAGGAATCAGGTCTACCAGCTCTATTGTATTGTACACTCTCAAATGCCTAGTACAGTGCTCTGTACACAATAAGCACTCAGTAAACACACTGATGGATTGACTGATTAAACTCCACTGCTAGAGACCATTTTGGGGAACTCCATGACTGCGCAAGAAGAGGAAAGTTTGAGGTCTGACTTCCTGGGACTCTCTCAAGAAACACTAATGGAACACTGATCATTTCACTGCCACCTCTACGTTCACTCTAGCTGAAGAGACCAGGGTTGCTCATTGCATAGCAGAAAGGCCCATCTGCCTGAGTGATCGCATTCTGACCTAAACCAGTGCTTGCTCCTTGTCAGTTATTTGCTCCCTCCCATCCCCTTCCATCATTCCTGGGCATCAGCTTCCTCCTCACACAAATCAGGGCTGCAACACTGCCACCCATCTGCCCAGTGACACAATGAGCTGCTGTCTGTTGCCCTAGTACTCACCATGTTACTGAATAATTTCCCCTTCATAAATGGTCTTCCCCAGTCCCAAGTTCATGTGCCTAAGTATGAGTGGGAGACTGCTTCTCCTTGAAAGATTTGGATTCAGCTTTTCCCTTGGCCATCCCAGGATAGGGATGATTTGAGGAACTATGCTTGGGCACCTGGAGCAGTCATGCTGAGTTTAGAGTGGTGGTTGTTCTCATGGAATTTCACAGTCTGGCTCTGACCTTCCTGACAGGAGTTGCTTTTTGTCTATGTTGCCTGCTCAGTTGGCTCACTTTCTCTCCCTCAGATATTTGTACAAGCTCCGTGATCTGCATCTGGACTGTGAGAATTACACAGAGGCAGCATACACTCTGCTCCTGCACACTTGGCTCCTGAAGGTATTGGTTCATTGAGTAAAGTCTACTTTGGCTTTCAAGCGTATCGGTAATAAATGGGTGTTGGTTCATTTATTCCTTTAGCTTTATTTAGAGGCAGTATGGTTGAGTGAAAGAAGCATGGGTCTGGGAATTGGGGGTTCTGGATTCTAGTCACAGCTCTGTCACTGGCCTGCTGTATGACCTTGGACATGTCATTCAACCTTTCCATGCCTCCATTTCCTTATTTGTAAAATAGAGATTAGATATCTGCTCTCCCTCCTAGAATGTAAGGCCTGGGTGGGACAGGGACTCTATCTCACCTGCTTTATTTAGCAAATAGTAAGTGCTTAAGTGCCAATATTATTATTATTTGTTATGGTATTTTTTTTTGTTTCTCCCCTTGCCCTTGCTTTTTAGATTGTGAGCCCTTATGTGGGCCAGGAATAGCATTTGAATTATCATCCTAGTCCCTCTTCTCAGTGCTGAATACAGTGCTGTGCTGTACAAAGTAAGCAATCAACAAATATAGTGAATAAAAAAATAAAAATTCAATCTTGGCTAGTTGCAGTTAAAGCATCAGAAAAGCATTAAATACAAATTGACAGGACACTTGCTGTTTTTCAGTTTACCTTGTTGTAAACATTTTTGTCATTAAAGGAAAACAAAACAATTTTCTTTAACTTCTTTAGCAGAGACTGCATCTCTTAGAAGTTCTGCATGGTTTCTGATTGATCTGATGTTCTTAATCAATACTATTGTCAGTAATTATTTCTCAGGATGCACTGGGGTATGTTTTGTAAATGAAAGTTACAATCGTCCTGATCAAAAACTGATTTCGAGAGTGAGGGACTCTGGAGTCAGCAGGGAGTTTTCAGTGCACATTGATCCTTGATAATTGGAGATACTATTTAAATTTTTGTCATCTTGCTGTGCCCCTGGTTGTAGAATCACTGCTGACTGGTGATTCAGGAGTTCTCATATCGACTGAATTTAATTCTGACATTGTCAGCATGTGATTTATATAACTGAGGATTCCCACCACCAGTTCTGTGATTTCATCTCAGTGGTCTGGCCATGCCATCAGATCCTGGCCCTATCACTTCCCCGTTGTGTGACCTTGGGTCTCAGTTTCCTCATCTATGTAATGGGGATTTAGTACCTTTTCTCTCACCCCCTTAGACTGTTAGCACCATAAGGGACAGGGGCTGTATCTAATATGATTGCATTGTGTTTATCCCAGCACACAGTAAGTGCTTAACAAATACCACAGTTGACAGATGTGATTATTTTTGTTATTTTTATTATTATTAATAGTATCATTGCCAGATGGGTCCTACAGGGCTGGTGTTCTCTCTAAGAGAAAGGGAGTGCTCCAAATTTAATGAATTCATTAATTCATTCATTCAGTCATATTTATTGAGCACTTACTGTGTGCAGAGCTCTGTACTAAGTGTTTGGGGGAGTACAGTACAACAATAAACAGACACATTCCCTGCCCACAATGAGCTTACAAAATCTGCAGGCATTGGGAAGTGGAGGTAAGTCTTATCTCCAGATGTAATTTTTGATCAATTTCTTGCAGTGGTCCGATGAGCAATGTGCATCTCAGGTCATGCAGACTGGATTGCAGCTATCCCAGACTCACCGTCAGCTAAAGGAGTCTCTGTACGAGACCATTATTGGCTACTTTGACAAGGGAAAGGTAACCCACTGAAAACATCTGCTGTCACTTGGGATGGAACCTGGAAAGCAGGAGGGATGTTCCGGTTTTCAGGTTTTTTCAGTGGGCCGGCACTGAAGGGACTGGCCTCATGGTGTGTTGAGAGGTTGACCGTGAGTCCAAAAAATACCCAGGCCTCCCCTGCTCGGCAGCTGGAAAGCAGATGGGAGAGTGCAAGTACCAATCTCCATGAGTCTTTATGAACTTGGCATAACCTGTGAGCAGACTCCAAGGGAGGCAGCACATAAACCCGAAGAAAAATAACTAGGCCAAGTCCTCTGCAGAGGGGGTCCTGCTTTATGCAGTTTCCGCATCTGCAAAAACCCTGTCGGAGAGCAATTGATGCAACTGAATTGTTCCTGGAATCAGTCACTAGCTTCCCTGCCCACTCTGTCATGTTGCCATCTTCAATCACCACTTGGGCTTTCATCTTGCTCCGAAGTGCCTGAATGTGTGGGAGAGAAGTCCTCGGAGAGCACTGCTCATCCTGGCAAACTTTTCAGAAACTTGGACAAATTCACCTTCTCCTTGACTGGTGTCTGCACTTCTGCCTGTGTCTCTCCAAACTTTCTTGTGGCTGGGAGTTGGGGGATCCAGGCAGGGAATTGTATCATTTCCTGTTTTCTGTATTTTACTGAACGAAATATTATGGGTCTCCCCTTTTGCAAAGATGAACCCAGAAGCGAGTTCCCAGGGGTCAGGAAGGAAAGAGGGCAAAAATTAAAAAAAAAAAAGCCAGCCAGAAAAGCCCTGAGCACAGCTCACAGTGCTGCTTCCGTATCTGAGGAAGTCTCTGGTGTTACTTTGATCATGATGGAAGAAAAATCCCAGCCTGCCTAACAGGCTGACTTTGTTCTTTTACCTATATGAGCCATGAGGAATTTTCAGGTTGCTCACTGAGTTATCCTCAGCTTTCAAGCCATGGCCCCTGCATTCACTACTTTGTTTTTATTTATTTTAATATGTGGATTTTAAGCGAGTCTTTTAACTGCAGGTGGCTTGCAGTCTTTTTCCAAGTTCAAACTTTGTCTTTATGATTTCTCTGACCCCTCCCATTCCCCCTGGAAGCCTGTCAGTCTCTACGCACCCCAGGGTGTGGCCCATGACTCAGAGGAATCTCCCTAACATTCTGGTTTAAATCGAGCGGGCTCGCCTAGGTTGGCTAGGCTGAGTTGCTGGCTGGCCGCATGTATCTGGGTTAAGGGATGCAGATGTTTCTGTTGACCTGAGGTTGGGAAGTTGGTTCCTGTCAGAGGGACAAAATGGCTATCTTTTGTTGGCCAGCCACTGGATACCCATGTGAATCATTCAAAATGTTTTTGTTGTTACTCACTCCACCCATTCCTGACCCTCATGCCCACTCATCCATCTTCCTTTAGAACTATCCCTGTGGCCTCATTACATACACTGGTCCTCACCCCACCCTCTTTTTTTCCTCCCTGCTCACTTCATCCCTACTTCAGCACCTGTGGAAGAAGCTGCTCAGAAGTGGGGAACTGGAATTGTGTTAGGTTAATGATTTGGGGGCCTTGCATCTCTTTCTTTGCAGTCCTTACCACCACCATCCCTGCTCTTGTCCACACCTCCTCCCTTCAAGCACTACTCTGAGGGACCCAAGCTGGGTGGGCTGGGAATGGGATGGGGTGGCAGAGAACAGGTAGGTGGGGGAGGGTCTGACAAGTTGGTTTCTTTCCAAAAGGGGCAGGTATGAGGTTTCATGGTGCAGAAGGTATCACAGTTTCAGTGTGGGAGCCCAGGCCAGCAGATGTGGAGAAATGGAAAGGATAGAGATATGAGTTTAGAAGTGGGCAGAAGAAAAGGGCAGGAAATCTGAGGGGAGGTCAGAGTTAATATCGGAGAAAAGAAACACTGAATGGGTTTCCTGGGGGACCACTAAAAGAGGCTGTGAGGATAAGCTTTGGAAATCTTTCTACTCTTTCCAGCCCAAGAGCTTACGGGGAGCCTATTCTGGGGCTAGAAATAAGGGGATTCCCAGGGTCTGAGGTGAAAGGTGACACAATGCTGGATAGCCCCCTCTGGATTCCTGCCCAGTGAGCTTTCTGGGCTGACCTTTGAATTTGCTTTCTCACTGCAGATGTGGGAAGAAGCCATCTTCCTGTGCAAGGAACTGGCAGAGCAGTATGAAATGGAGATTTTTGACTACGAACTCCTAAGTCAGAACCTGGTAAGGTTTCAATTCATTCCAAAGTAGGCTGAACTGCCTGCAAGGGTGATTTTTAAAAGATCTCTGACATTTATGGCCTTATTGATTTTAGCCTTAGCAGGCAGAGAGGTTAAGGCTTGACAGATTTCGTGGAAAATTTGTGTTCCTTTAAGGAAAAAGAAAGAAAGAAAAAAAGAAAGAAAGAAAGAAAAAAAAAAACCCAATCCTGCACCTGATGGAGATGTCCCCTTTCCCACCACCACTCCCGCCCTGGCACCTTCCAACTGAAGAACATTCTGGGAGAGATGTTCTAAGATAATTTGTCAGAGGCATTTCCCTTCCCGAATGCCCAGGACCTGCACAAGTAAGTTACTACACACCAAATAAACACTAGCTGCAACTGCCGTTGTGGTCCACAGATCACTAAACAAGGAGTAAGTAAAAAGACAAATTTGTGCCTCTGATTAATGAACAGATCACTAAGAACATTCCCATTGAGCCAGCCTTGTTTGTTACATGGTGTCCAGGATAAGCGGGTGGAGGCCAAGGATGGAGGAGAGAGGAAGCCAGTCTGGACATGGCCACTGACTATACCCTAGCTGATGGGAGGAGATGATAGAGAGCATAGGCACCATCAGAATCAATCAATCAATCATATTTATTGAGCATTTACTGTGTGCAGAGCTCTGTAATAAGTGCTTGGATAAATATAAGACAAAAATATAACAGAATTTGTAGACATGTTCCCTTTCCACAGCAAGTTTACAGTCTAGCATTGCACCGTTAGGTCAGACCAGTTTTCTGTCCATCAAAAAATGTTGTCAATCAATCAATGGTATGTTTTGAATGCTTATTTTATGAAGAGCACTCTGCTAAGACCTGGGAAAGTAGACTATAACAGAGTTGGTAGATATGATCCCTGCCCAGAAGGAGCTTGCAGTCTATATGGGGATGGCAGCAAAATACTTGGAGGAATCATGCAAACATTTTCATACAGTCACACCCAGTCTCATATCCATATGTGCTCACATACACACTCCCACATGTTCACATGCTCATATACATGTGTGTGAATACACATAATGGCTATATCTGTGTGGGGGCAAAAACAGCACTGTTTCAATCAAAAGAATCCTCAGCCCATGTTGAATAATGGTGCAAATGGAAGAAGCCTCATTTTCAATCAGATGAAAGAGGGATTTATCACTAGTTTTTATTGTCGTAAATTATAGGAAGTTGCTGAGAGCTGTTTGCGGCAGGGAAATTGCATTTTTGTGTGTGTCTAGTGATAAGGGTTTCCCAGTAGGGCAGGACTGAAAACTTCTCCCCCACATTTATTCATCGGAGGAGCAAATTTCACTGCTCAGTAACCACAGTAACATTCTCAGCCTCTTTACTGTTGAACTCCATGAAGTGTCACCTCTTCGAGTTCTGTTGTTCTTGCCCTGTTGTCCCACCCCCTAAAAATCCAGGATTCCTTAGATTTTCTGGTTCCTGTTACCCACACTCTTCTCTATTCTATAGCTATTCTTGTAACACTGTTTTTTTTCTTACAGTTCTAACTTGAAATTTCTCACTGCTGCTAGTAACTAAACCCCTTCTGTGGCTTGGGGTCCCCACCACTCAGGGCTCCAAAATCGGGGGCTAAGGTGGGATATGGGAAGAGAAGGCAAAGTCAGAGGGTCAGATAGGGGTCAGATCAGAGCCTCAGACCCTCTTCCCTGTGACAACTCTCTCCCTGCTCTTCCTCCACCACTGCCACCTGTTCCTCCCATCCTGTCCTGGTTTGACATTGCCCCCTTCTTCCCCTACCCACACACACATACACACAGTTTGTAATTCTGAGAGGTGGGACTGCTGAGAGCAGATTGGCCAAGTTGTAGAAGTGCTGGCAGCAACAACGAGGTCCATAGTGCTACAGTTGTAGGAAAAAAAGAATAGAAAGACAGATGGGGGTGCCGGGAGAAGAGGGTCAGAGAAGACAAGGGGTTGGAGGTGGTGGAATGCTGGCTAGGGAAGGGGATGGGACTATTTCCCTGGTGATTTTGCAAAAAAAAAGAGGCTTAATCTACCATCACTTTGAGGGGGAATGATTTCTTCAGAGCTGACATTCGAACAGTCCTCCATCCCTGTTCCCACCCTCGTGTCCTGCCTGGGTTGTGGATATTGCCGCATGTTCCCAGGGGTCAGGGGAAGGGCTGGGGTCTAGAAAATCCCCAAATCCTGTTTATCAAATGTGTGGGTCCTCCTGGTCTCTGACGCATTACTGAGGTCCACAGAGCACACCCTGTTTCCTCAGGTTGATGTGACTTGGAATACATGCTATCCCCTGTTCAGATTCAGGTCAAATACAGCTATTTCCACTAAAACAGAAATCTCAAAACATATACCTACTTCTTGTCTATATAGCTGCTCCTCAAAACAAAACACATAATCTCTCTCCTTGGTTGGCATTTTCATTTTTATGGCTTATGTCAGGCTTATGGGAAGAACTGATCAAAATCTTTCCCGCGAAAAGGTCTCCTGCTGACAGCTGGGTGTGTTTTATTCTTCCAGATTCAACAAGCAAAATTCTATGAGAACATCATGAAAATCCTGAGACCCAAACCAGACTACTTTGCTGTCGGGTATTATGGCCAAGGCTTTCCCTCCTTTCTGCGGGTGAGTTGGTCAAGAGGAATGTTTGGGAAGCTGATCAAATAATAGTGGTGTGTGTTAAGTGCTTACTATGTGCCAAACACTGTTCTAAACCCTGGAATAGACGTAAGGTAATCAGATCCCTCATGGGGCTCACAGTCTTAGTCCCCATTTTACAGGTGAGGTAACTGAGGCACAGAAAAGGGAAGTGATTTGCCCAAGGTCACACAGCAGACATGTGGCAGAGCCAGGATTGGAACCCATGTCCTCTGACTCTCAGGCTTGTGCAATTTCCATCAGGCCACACTGCTGATCTCTCTCATCCCTCGGAGTCAGGTACCATCAGCTTGGAGCCTGGCCTTGATCCTGGGGGCAGGGGACCCTTTCCTCACCTCTCTGTAACTTGTCACATACGTGTTACCATCCTGACCATATTACCTTCTCACCGTAGGGTGACATTTGTGCCATATCATCCCATCTCTGCCACTTGCGCAACAGGGAGAAAGAGGGCTTGAGCCTTCTCAATATAGCCCCACCTGGCCAGGAGTGATGGGAGAGAATGTGGGATCTAGGCTCAGGACATTTGTGATTGTTGCATTTCTACAGAACAAAGTGTTCATCTACCGGGGGAAGGAGTATGAACGGCGGGAGGATTTCCAAATTCAGCTCATGAGCCAGTTTCCCAACGCAGAGAAGATGAATACAACTTCCGCCCCAGGAGAAGATGTCAAAAACTCTTCTGGCCAGTGTATCCTTGGAAAACAAATCACCATGGTGGATGTATTGTGTATTAAAATTGGGTTGGTTTGGACGGGGGAAGGGAAGGCTAGGAAGTGCTGTCAAGTATATGAGAAAGGTGTTTCTGAAGATACTGTTGACCAGTTATTTTCCACACCCACCGTGGACCAACCAAAATGAAAAAGGTTTAAGTTGCAGTAGGCCTGGTTTAGGTTATCTTGCATTTTCCCCAGAGTTTAGCACAGTGTGGACATCCTAACCCCTAAGGTCATAAAACTCCAAAAGACATCCTAACTCCTAAGGTCATAAAACAATGAAAGAGACCACCAAGGGAAATAATGATAATGATGATAATGATGGCATTTATTAAGCACTTACTGTGTGCAAGGCACTGTTCTAAGCGCTAGGGAGGTTACAAGGTGATCAGGTTGTCCCTCGGGGGGCTCAAAGTCTTAATCCCCATTTTACAGGTGAGATAACTGAGGCACAGAGAAGTGAAGTGACTTGCCCAAAGTCACACAGCTGACAATTGGCTGATCTGGGATTTGAACCCATGACCTCCGACTCCACAGCCACTTTCCACTGAGCCATGCTGCTTCTCTAAGATTTGGGATTTTGATATTTGGGAATCTTCGTCCCTGGGGATCATTAAAATTAGGACTTAGGATCAGCCACCTTTTTTCCTCGGTGGTTCAGGTCCTCATCTGCCCAGAGAAAGTGGGCTGGATAAGATGGCCATTTGAAGGCCTGTCCAGTTCTTGGATTCCATAATCCTCTGGTCACAGAGACCCCCCTGGATTTCAGTATTTCCACACTGGGACACAATTTCTGGCTCTAGGGCCTATTTCTGTCTCCCACTGAGTGGACTGGTGCAGGATGGGGCGAATGAAAACAAAAATCTGGGATTGGTCCTCCATTTTAGGCAACCAAATTCTGGACAGTAGTCAGAGCTCAAAGTCAAACTGCAGGTGGATATTAAGCTCATTAATTTAATATGGAGGGGATCAGGGAGAATGCACAGGCCAGTGACAAAAACAGGAAATGTGCCAATTAGGGTGGTGCCTAAATTAGAGACAAGACTGCTGGGAAGCTGGTGGGATGATTGAAAGGAATCACATTAACCCAGGTGGGCCAGCTTATCACTACCGCAGAACCAGAAATGAACATTTAAAGCATCATGCGACTCGTATTGCAGGACCAGTCAACCCGCTGAACCTCAGTCCACATGTTCTCCCATTCTTTGAAACAAAAGGTTCATCAGTAACTCTTTTATTGCTTCACTTGCCCTCTTGTCTCTGCCACCTTTAGATTGCTAGGCATTTGGAGAAAAAGGAAGAATTGGATCTGGTTGTCTGGTTGCATTAGGGATGCATGGTAAACATAAAGCCAGTTGCAGGAGAGTTTTATGTCCAGGATTGCATCTCCCACATTCACCCGGTCTGTTGCCCACTATGCCCACCCCTAAGAGAACTTCACAGAAGTTTGTCAAGGCATCAGATCCTTTCTATCCTCACTCTGATGCTCAAGGGGAAAGGCACTTGAAAGGGAAAGCTTTTTTTTTGTTAATTCACCTTTCACTCTCTCCTTCTTCAAAGCCTCAGAATTCCCATTTTCACTTGCAGACATGCCGTCTAGCCTGAGGTTCAAGTCCCTGATGGCATGCCGCAGTGCCTCAGCTCAGCACAAAGACCATCGAGCCATCACACATCACCTGACTTGTCATCTGCGTACCACTGGATCGCTTTCCCCAACCCAGTCCAGGCCCACTCTTCCCCGTGATGGAGTTCTCCCCTCTATACAAGGAAGGGAGCTGAGAACAAGGAGGCAGCTTGGGCTAAAAATAATGACTGTGATATTTGCTAAAAACTATGGTACTTGTTAAGCACTTACTATATACCAAGCACTGTGCTAAGTGCTGGAGTAGATACAATATGATGAGGTTGGACAGTCCCTGCCCCACATTGGGCTCACAGTCCAGATAGGAGGGAGAAGAGGTATCAAATCCCCGTTTTACAGATGAGGTAACTGAAACACAGAGAAGTCAAGTACCTTGCCCAAGGTCACACAGCAGGCAAGTTCCAGAGCTGGGATTAGAACTAAGGACCACTGAATCCCAGACCCATGTTCTTTTCACTAGGCCATGATGTATCTCTAGGCCAAATTGTACTTCTCAAGCACTTAATACAGGGCTCTACACACAGTAGGCAGCTCAATAAATACGATTGAATGAATGAATAAGCTATGCTACTTCTCAAGCCATCCCTTACTCCACACTTAACAGTTGTGATTTGTGTTAAGCACTTACCATGTGCCAAGCACTGAGCTAAGGGTTGGGGTAGATACAAAACAAGCAGATTGGACAGAGTCCCTCTCCCACTAGGAGGTTATAGCCTAAGGTGGGTGGGAGAACAGTATATATACCCATTTTTGCAGATGAGAAAAGGTGAGGCTCAGAGAAGTTCAGTGACTTACTCAAGGTCACAAAGCAGGTAAATAGAGGATCTGGAATTAGAATCCAGGTCTCTTGCCTCCCAAGCCCAGGCTCTTTCTACTAGGCTTTCCTGTTTCCCAGGGTACCACGCCTAAGGCTAAGAGACATGACTCCTAGAACTAGCTGGTCTGCCTTTGTCCTTGGGTACCCTCTTTGAATCTCTGGAAAAAGACACAATCATGTGCATTGAATTAAATGCACAATAATGATAAAAGAAACATAAAAGTGCTTAGTACAGTGCTCTGCACACAGTAAGCGCTCAAAAAATACGATTGAATGAATGAATAAATACACAAATCTGAAAATGTGTTAACCTCATACCCGATTACCTGATTTGTTTGGAACTGTCTACCCTCAAATTCACTTTGAAAAGCACTCTGAACATACCAACTGCCAGGTGATTTTTCACACCAGGTGCTAACTGTTCCTTCTTTAAAACCATCTTGCTTCCTGTTGTTTTACTACTAGAGGCAGAGCTGTATTGCTTCTGAATTCCCTGTTTTCCTTCTGCAATTATGAACTGAAGTAAATAAACATCATAACAATAGTTGCATCATTTTCTAAAGTCCCTGAAAAGTTGGGACAGTTTTAGAAGCAGAGGGAGCAGTGTTGCCTAGTGGATAGAGCATGGGCTTGGGAGTCAGAAGGACCTGGGTTCTAATCCTGGCCCTGCCATCTGTCTGCTGTGTGACCTTGGACAAGTCATTTATCTCCTCTTTGCCTCAGTTACCTCCTCTGTATAAAAGGAATTAAGAGTGTGAGCCCTATGTGAGCCCGATTACCTTGTTTCTACCCCAGTGCCTAGTACGGTGCCTGGCACATAGTAAGTGCTTAACAAATACCAAAATTATTATTATTGTTATTACCAGACATTATAAAATAATAATCAAAAGGAAGCTATTTCTATTGCCAGCTATCATCAGTATTGGCAGTAGTAATAAACTCTAGCCTTTCACGTAATCAAACAGAGAAGCACAGCAGGCCTGAGGTCTTTTTCCTGACCCTGGCATCTCTGGATAGAGGGGAACAGAGAGCTGGTGAAACAGGACTAGGGACCAGGAATTAATCAATCACTTGGATTTATTGAATACTTACTGTGTGCCGAGCACTGTACTAAGCCCTTGGAAGAGTAAATTTACTCTTTAAGAGGTGGTAGATACGTTCCCTGTCCACAGTGAGCTTACAGTCTAGAGGAGAAGAGAGAAATCAATTTAAATAAATGAATTACATATAGGTACATAAATGCTGTGGCCCTGAAGGAGGGGTGAATAAACGGTGTAAATCCAACTGCAAAGGCAGTACAAAGGAGTGGGATGAGTCAGTCAGTCAATTGTATTTATTGAGCACTCACTGTGCGCAGAGCACTATACTAAGCATTTGAGAGATTCCAATATAACAATAAACAGACACATTCCCTGCCCACAATGAGCTTACAGCCCAGAGGGGGAGTCAGACATAAATATAAATAAGAGGAAATGAGGGCTTACTTGGGAAGACCTCTTGGAGGAGATGTGCCTTTAATAAGGCTTTGAAGGTGGGGAGCATTTTTGTGAGATATGAAGAGGGAGGGCATTCAAGGCCAGAGGCAGGACGTGGGAGAAGTGTTGGTGGCCAGATGGATAAGATAGAGTTTGACATTAGAGGAGTGAAGCATGTGGGCTGGGTTGTAGTAGCAAATCAGGGAGGTAAGGTGAGAGGGGCAAGGAGATTGAATGCTTTAAACCCTATCTTAAGGCGTTTCCATTTGATGCCGGGGTGAATGGGCAACCACTGGAGGCTCTTGAGGAGTGGGGAAACATAGACTGAATGGTTTTATAGAAAAATGATCCAGACAGCAGAATGAAGTATGGACTGGAATAGGGAGAGACAGGAGGTAGGAAAGTCAACAAGGAGGCTGATGCAATAGTCAAGTTGCGATAGAATAAATGCTTGGATTATTGTGGTAGCAGTTTTCATGGAAAGTAAAAGGCAGATTTTAGTGATGTTTTGAAGCTTGAACTGACAGAATTTGGTGACAAATTGGATGCTTGGGTTGAATGAGAGAGATGAATTGAGAAAGCGCCAAGATTTTGGGCTTGTGAGATAGGGAGGATGGTGTTGCTGTCTAAAGTGATGGGAAAGTCATGGGGAGGACCGGGCCTGGGTGGAAATATGAGGAGTTCTGTTTTGAACATGTTAAATTTGAGGTGTTGATGGGACATCCAAAAAGTGATAGGAGGAAATACGTGACTGTAGAGAAGGAGTGAGCTCTGGGGTGGAGACATAGGTTCAGAAATCATCTGCATAGAGATCAGAACTGAGCCTTGAGGGATTACCACAGTTAGGGGATGGGAGGCAGAGCAGGAGCTCAAAAAAAGAGACTGAGAACAAGCAGCCAGCTAGATGGGAGGAGAACCAGGAGAGGACAGTATCAGTGAAGCCAAGGTTGGGTAATGTTAGCAGGAGGAGGGGGTGGTCGGCAGGGTCAGAGGCAGCTGAGAGGTCTAGTGGGATCAGGATGGAATACTGGACATTGACTTTGACAAGAAGGAGATCATTGGTGACTTTTGAAAGGGCAATTTCAGTGGAGTGAAGGAGGAGGAAGCTGGATCTGAGGTGATTAGGGGCAAGAGATGGGGGAGGTAGGGAGTTAGGGGGGTTGTAAAATGCCTGAAATAACTAGCAGGGGGCAGTGGGCGTAGGAATCAATAAGGATGGAGAAATAATGTTGCCAGGCAGCGGAGAGGTCAGAGTTAAAGCAGGCAAGGATAAACTTGAAGCGGATGAGATCAGCATGGTATCTGGATTTCCTCCAGCAGTGCTCTGTGGTCCATGCATAGAAGCAAAGGAAGTGGACTGTGGAGGTGATCCATGGCAGTGCATTGATGATACGAGATTGGTGAAGAGATAGGGGAGCAAATGAGTTGAGTTCATCAGGGAGGGTTATGTTGAGGGTGCCAGTTTGGTCGGCAAGGAAAGATAGTTTGCATATGGAGACTAAATGGGGCATGATGAGTTGAGAAAATTGTATGAGGTCAAAAGGTCAGTGGTCTCTGTTGGAGAACAGCACAGATTTGCAGGGAAGGGGCATGTTGGGGAGAAGGCAGGAGAGCAGGTTGTGGTTGAATGGAGGTATTTCAGAGTTTGTGAGGATAGAGAGTGTACGGTGACTAGAGATGATGAGATCTAATGTGTGTCCAAGATTGTGAGTTGATGGGAATGGTTTTCTATCCTTTTTTTTGCAAGCTTCAAAGCAGTGGACAACTAGATTCCAGGCTAAACATACTCAGTAACAGTGGGGCTGAGACTGAGGGTGGAGTCAATGATTGCCATCTCCACCCAGAGCACTGGACAGCCCGGCACTTCCACCAGCTTCATAAACATTTCCCAGCCCAGAGTCTAGAGCCCTGAAAACCTTTTAGATTTGATTTTCATTGATGAAACCTTTTCCAGTCAGCTCCCTTGTCCCCTGAGACATAAATTGTCCTCACCGGTTTCAGTTGACCAGCTTCCTGCCACATTCTCCACCTCTCCGCATTCCAGTCCAAGTTTAGGAATGAACTCTCTAACAGTCCTAAATTTTCTCATTTTGAACCAAGCATTCGTGGATTCATCCACAGCCATTTGAACCTACTGATATTTCTGTCCTATACAACTTCCTGGGATGATGAATTCCATATGGCTCCCACCTTTTGTGTAAAGGAGGGGTTAATGGCAATAATAACTGTGGTATTTGTCAAGTGCTCGCTATATGCCAAACACTGTACTATGCTCTAGGGTAGATACAGGGACATAGTCCCTGTCCCACATGGGGCTCACATTCTAAGTAGTAGGGAGGACAGGTATTGAATCCCCATTTTACAGCTGGGGAAACTGAAGAACAGAAAAGTTAAATGACTCGCCCAAGGTCATACAGCTGGAAAGAAGTGGGATTAAATCTTAGGTCCCCAGACTCTCAGGCCTATGCTTTTTCCACTAGGCTATGCTGTTTCCTTTTGTTTGATTTGTACCTACTACCTTCTAGATGCTGTTGTTGCCTCTTGCTTTGTTGTTGTGGGGTATGGTGGGCAGTTAGTTTATCTCGTTCAAGCATGTCATGATTTTATAGACCTCAAATGTGTTCCCTCTAGGCTTGTGACTTTCCAGGCTGAAGAGTCCTGACCTTTTTAGCATCTCCTAAAATAGATGTTTTTCCATCTCCCTGACCTAGATCATTGCCTTCCCCAGCTCCGATATGTCTTGTGTTCATGGCCAGGGTCAGCCAGAGCTTGAGAAAACCAGGTCTTTTCTGCTCAGCATATGCCAAATAGGGAGAGGTAGAGAGGGACTTTCAGTTGAAAGCAACACAGTGGGGCAGCCACAAAAGAAATTGCAAACCATGAGATTGAATACTGCAGTTTAAACTTGGGGCAGTCAGCAAGCTGTGATGGCAGTCATCATCATCATCATCATCAATCGTATTTATTGAGTGCTTACTATGTGCAGAGCACTGTACCAAGCGCTTGGGAAGTACAAATTGGCAACATATAGAGACAGTCCCTACCCAACAGTGGGCTCACAGTCTAAAAGGGGGAGACAGAGAACAAAACCAAACATACTAACAAAATAAAATAAATAGAATAGATATGTACAAATAAATTAAATAAATAAATAAATAGAGTAAAAAAATATGTATAAACATATATACATATATACAGGTGCTGTGGGGAAGGGACGGAGGTAAGATGGGATGGAGAGGGGGACGAGGGGGAGAGGAAGGAAGGGGCTCAGTCTGGGAAGGCCTCCTGGAGGAGGTGAGCTCTCAGCAGGGCCTTGAAGGGAGGAAGAGAGCTAGCTTGGCGGATGGGCAGAGGGAGGGCATTCCAGGCCCGGGGGATGACGTGGGCCGGGGGTCGATGGCGGGACAGGCGAGAGCGAGGTACGGTGAGGAGATCAGCGGTGGAGGAGCTGAGGGTGCGGGCTGGGCTGGACAAGGAGAGAAGGGAGGTGAGGTAGGAGGGGGCGAGGGGATGGAGAACCCTGAAGCCCAGGGTGAGGAGTTTCTGCCTGATACGCAGATTGATTGGTAGCCACTGGAGATTTTTGAGGAGGGGAGTAACATGCCCAGAGCGTTTCTGGACAAAGATAATCCGGGCAGCAGCATGAAGTATGAATTGAAGTGGAGAGAGACACGAGGATGGGAGATCAGAGAGAAGGCTGATGCAGTAGTCCAGACGGGATAGGATGAGAGCTTGAATGAGCAGGGTAGCGGTTGGGATGGAGAGGAAAGGGCGGATCTTGGCAATGTTGTGGAGCTGAGACCGGCAGGTTTTGGTGACGGCTTGGATGTGAGGGGTGAATGAGAGAGCGGAGTCGAGGATGACACCAAGGTTGCGGGCTTATGAGACGGGAAGGATGGTAGTGCCATCAACAGAGATGGGAAAGTCAAGGAGAGAGCTCAATTTCTACTGTCCAGAGCAATCCCAACATCGAGACTGAGAATAATAATAATGATAACAGTAATAATAATAATTGTGGTATAAAGCACTTACCTGTCTATACTAAGTGCTGGGGTAGATTCAAGCAAATCTGGTGGGACACAGTCCCTATCCCACATGGAGATCACAGTCTTAGTCCCTATTTTACAGATGAGGTAACTGAGGCACAGAAAAGTGATATGCCCAAGGTCACACATCAGACAAATGGCAGAGTTGGGATTAGAACCCAAGTCCATCTAACTCCCAGGCCCATGCTCTAGGCCATTAGGCCACGCTGCCAGAAAATGACTTCTCTCTCCAATTCCAGTGACCTCACACAAGGGTACAGATAGGTGTTTATATACTGCAAGGCTTTGTGGGTCATCTTACATCACCCTTTCCTGCTTTGGTGGAGGAGAAGAATCTTCCCCACCTATTCCCTAAAATTGTGGAAAGGATAAAATGTCAAGCTGAGAGGTAGCAGCAATATGGCATCTTCCTCCCCCTTTCCTTAGCCTCCCCTGCCAATTCTCTTTCACTGGGCTGCCAGGACACTGACCCTGAGGGGCAAGCAATCTTCTCTGAAATGGTTGTGCTTGGTTGTGTGGAAGAGGAAGGAGAAAAGCTTCCCCCTGGAGAGGCCAAATAAGACTTCCAGGCCAGGAAAGTCCATTTACTGAAATGCTTCTGCACTAAATGAAGCCTGTAAGGTTTCCGAGAGGTGGCCAATTTATTCTCTTCCCACTTGTCGACTGGGGGAAATTACCTAGTTGGCCTAGCAAAATAACTAAATTTCCATTGACCAGCATCAGACTCTCCTCAGCAAGCCTGTTTTGCCCACACTCCTGGGTAAAACCCCACAGTCAGTAGCCACAGGTGTGTATATACACTGATGAAAAGTCATGGTGATGTTCCCCTTCCCGTAGATATAATGCTTCTCTAAGAACTCAAAATGCTAGCACAGATTTTCTCCTCCCACCAGCCCTGTAGACAGAGAGTCAAAGAGATTGTTATCCCCATTTTACAAATGGGTAAGCTAGTAAACTGAGACATCCAGGGGTCAAGTGACTTGCCCAGGTCAGCGGCAGATAGAACCAGATCTCAGGCCTCCAAACTCCCGGACTCAGAGAGTGTCACATTAGTCCACGCCATTGTGGAAGAGGCCCCTGACTAAAGAAGGAGCCAGGGGACATAGACGGGTAACTGGATTCGGGTGCAAAATGAACACATATGCCTTTCCAGAGCTCCATGCTGGGTATGGGTAATGGCTGGTCGGAGAGTGGGGACTGAACAGCGGGGATATCTCCCTGACCGTCGGAACAGGGAAAGCTGTGGTGGTAATAGTGAGTTTGAGTCCTTAATTCGAGGGAATGTAGATATCCAGTGTTTCACAGTCCAGCCTGTCCTAGATGAGCATCCACGATTCAAGAACAAGCCTGTGCCTGACCAGATCATAAAGTAAGACTCAAATCTGTCTCTCAGCATGTTGGTGGGGGGTTGGGAGTTCTTAATGACCAAGGAGCCGGGTTGAACCCTGACCCCTCTGGACCAGTTCAGAAACAACTCCCCCAGGGCATTGGACTTCCCCCTTTTCTTCCTCTCCTTCTGCTAAGTAGTTTTTTCCCCAGGAACTTGGGCACTGTTGGAGACCTATACCCATGCTTTACAAATTTGGTAGGCTTTTCGGCCTGTAGACTGTCCCCAGGGTATAGACTTGTTAAATGTGTCCTGTTCGGGCTTTCATTTATTAGAACCAGCAGTTAAGAAAACCTTCACCTAAATCAGAGGGAATGTGAATTCTATCTCATCTACCTTATGTTCCAAAACACGGGTGGCAATTGCATTTTAGTTTGGTAGTGCTAAGCTCCGAAGCAAAGAGATCTTGTGATTTGCTATTGTAAGTAATATTTTTCGGAAACAGCCCAGCCATTCCAGAAAGCTACTGCAGCTTCACCACAAAGCTCCATCTTAATCTGAGCACAGTTGGAAGGGCTGTGGGCTACCAATCTGTCTTTTCAACCAAACCCACGTAAATCTCCACCATCACCGTTATGTATTAAGGGCTTACTTGTGCCTTCCTATATAATGATCACACTGTCAGTATACTCATCATCTTTGAACCTGGAAGAAAATGATTTCCTCATTCTCCACTGATGTAGGTGCTAGGGAAAAAAAACCCTCATGTGTTGCAGATGTGACATGTATTAAAACACAGACATGTTATTTGGTAAGCAATGGGAATTGGAGGCTGTGGTACAGGACTGGCGGAGAAAGAGGAAAGAGACAGATTCTTATGCCAGGAGAAGGATGAGCATTCTTGGAGGGTTTGTGGGGGAAGAAAGGAGGATGAGAGAGAAAGAGTCAAAGAGAGAGAAGGAGAATACTCTGAACAGCATTCTATTTATTAATCAATCTCCTTAAATGTTTTCCTTTGTGATTTCCTAATGTTAGAAATCTCTTTGGTGGCCCAATTCAGGACATTTCTGGGTCCCTTTAGCCTTGTCTGCAGTCCTGGTCCTGATGGCACTCTGGTGGGTGGCCAAGAACAATAATGATTGTGATATTTGGTAAGCACTTACTATGTGCCAAACACTGTACTAAGCACTGGGAGGTGGAATATGAGCAAATCGAGTTGGATGTAGTCCCTGTCCCACATAGGGCTCAAAGTCTGAATCCCCATTTTACAAATGAGGTAACTGAGGCACAGAGAAGTGAAGTGACTTGCCCATGGTCACATAGACAATTGGAAGAGCCGAAATTAGAACCCATGACCTTCTGATTCCTGGGCCTTTGCGCTATCCACTAGGTTTTGCTGCTTCTGGCTGCTTTGGGTCAGCCACAGTCCTGCTCTCAGGGAGACACGACTGTGCGAGAGGGGCAGTTTAGGACATCGGAATCAAAGATTTTTCCAGCTGCTAATAGATTTAAAGCTTTTTATTTTCAGAGTGTGCCACTTCTGCATGGCTCATAGGAATGCTTTGGTCAACATCCAAGTTGCACAGGACAGATGTCTTCCACTGTTAAGAGACTGTACAGTGAAACCTGGATTAAATGTCAGCTAAAGCAGCCCAAACCCATAGCGCAAAGACATTCTCAAAGCTGAGCTAACTGTCCTAGGGGTGTCCAGTGAAACATCAACCAAAGCAGCTAACAAAGAGCATCCAGTATTTAGCATTTACCCCCAATACAAATGACCTTATCTCCATAGGGGTGTGTACATTTATATGTAAGGTATTATGCATACACATAAATGTAAACCATCAGCATATCTCACTAAAGAGTACTTATGGTATGCGTGTGGGAGAAGCAGAGAGCAGCACGGCGTAGTGGATACAGCACAAGCCTGGGAGTCAGAACGTCATGGGTTCTAATCCTGACTCCGCCACGTGTCTGCTGTGTGACCTTGGACAAGTCACTTCACTTCTCTGTGCCTTGGTTGCCTCATCTGTAAAACGGGGATTGAGACTGGGAGCCCGACATGGGACAGGGACTGTGTCCAACACAATTAGCTTGTATCCACCCCAGCGCTTAGTACAATGCCTGGCACATAGAAAGTGCTTAATGAATGCCATAATTATTATTATTACATACAGCATGTTCCTCTTGTCTGGCTTCCATTTGGAGCAGAGCCCTGATGCTTAAGTAGAGTTATCTTTGCTGAAAGTGGCTTGGGTCTGGTTTGCTTTATGATGGTTTGCCAGAGAACCACCAGAGGAGGGGACCACTGTCTGCCACCCAGGGTAACACATGGGCTTCTCTTGGAACCATAGCTGCTGCCAAAGATTTCAGCTTCAACTTCGGGAAGCTGCAGAGCTCAGTCAATCTCCTCTCGTTAGCCCGCCCAAAGAAGCTACCATCCCCTCAGTGCGTTAAGAGCAGGACTTGCAACCACCTATAGGGACAGCACAAGCCCTGAGGGGAACTGTACAGTCACTTGTTAGCTGTGTGACTTTGGGCAAGTCGCTTAACTTCTCTGTGCCTCAGTTACCGCATCTGTAAAATGGGGATTAAGACTATGAACCCCACGTGGGACAACCTGATTACCTTGTATCTCCCCCAGCTCTTAGAACAGTGCTTGGCACATAGCACTTCACAAATACCATTGTTATAATTATTATTATTATATAGCCCAGGTCTTTAAACACCCTGTCACTGCCCCACAAGAAGCCTCTGTCTCTGGACAGGAATTTATGTGGGATTTTGTTTCCATAAGTTGTCATTAATGTACTTCTATTATTTCAAACACACCACTACTGACGTTGATTAACGGACCTGGGTTGTGTTTTTATTTTACTGTGAAATCAGGGAAACGTATTTCTGGAAGTGTTAATAGTAGCTGAGGGGGAAGGATCAATTTGACTTACATTAAAATCAAAATAACGTTCATTGCCATCTGATAATGAGTTCCTCTGAGTTGGAGGAAAAAAAAATTGATGAAGTCTCATGTCATGAACAATGGCTAAACATCAGTCCAATCGCAAAAGAAGATAAAAATTTCCAGAGTGGATCCCACAGTGTAAAAACACTTGTAGAGTGTTCTTAGCAGACTTTTCTGCATGGTATTTGTTAAACACTTACTATGTGTCAAGCATTGTTCTAAGCACTGGGCTAGATACAAGTTAATCACTTGGGACACAGTCCCTGTTCCATGTGGGGCTTACACCCAAGTAGGGAGAAAAATGGGTATTGAGTCCCCATTTTACATCTGAGAAAAGTGAAGCCCAGAGAAAATAAGCAATTCGCACACATTACCACAGCAGGCAAGTGGCACAGCTGGTATTAAAACCCAGATCCTCTGACTTCCAGGCCTGCATTTTATCCACTTAGGTCACACTGCTTCCCCAACTTCTAAGAAGTGTACAGTTTGCTGAAAAACACCTAGTCCCTCAGTCCTATTTTCACCCACATCTTTCTGAGGGTTGAAGATTCTTCCCACTCATTATCCAACTGAACCTTTTCAGTCTCGTGCCTCTTGGGAAACAGCGCTTTGGCAGGTTACTCTCAGAAGTCTGCCCTGCCATTCGAAAGAGCTTGCTCCTCCTGAGGATGCCCTTGAAGTGGGAAGTCTAAAGAGCAGATCAGAAAGAACAAAAATGGTTGAAACAATGGCCAAATTGAGTCTCACTAAGTCAATGTGAACTCCTGTCCTCACTCCTTGAGCAATGGCCAAGGGTGGCAGAAGCATCACTCTCTGGTTTATCATCTCTCCACCCTTTTGAGAGCCCCGGGGGTGAGGGTATCAAACAAAAACTCCTCGTTATTGGCTTCAAAGCTTCCATCACCATGCCCCCTCCTAACTCATCTCCCTTCTCTCCTTCTACAGCCCAGCCCACACACTCCACTCCTTTGGTACCAGCCTTCTCACTGTGCCTCGTTCTCACCTGTCCCGCCATCCACCTCTGGCCCACATCCTACCTCTGACCTGGAATGCCCTCCCTCCTCACCTCTGCCAAACTAGCACACTTCCTCCCCTTCAAAGCCCTACTGAAAGCTCGACTCCTTCAGGAAGCCTTCCCAAACTAAGCCCCCCTTTTCCTCTTCTCCTCCTCCCCTCTCCACCACCCCGACTCCCTCCCTCTGCTCTACCTCCCTCCCTGCCCCACAGCACCTGCGTATATATGTACATATTTATTATTCTATGTATTTTATTAATGATGTGCATATATCTATAATTCTATTATTTTATATTGATGCTATTGATGCCTGTCCACTTGCTTTGTTTTATTTTGTTGTCTGTCTCCCCACGTCTAGACTGTGAGCCTGTTGTTGGGTAGGGATTGCCTCAGTTGCTGAATTGTACTTTCCAAGCACTTAGTACAGTGCTCTGCACACAGTAAGCGCTCAGTAAATATGATTGAATGAATGTATGAGAGGCAAGCATGTTTAGGGGATGGTGATGGGAAGGGGAATTACCCTGACTAGAATTATCTGGCTTTCCTCACGGGGAGTCTTAGGGTTGGAACTAATCTTCAGCTCAGCTAGAGGTAGAATCACTTTAAGTGTCAGTAACCAGGAGAAGACCATCCCCGAAAACCTTAGAGACATGCTCTGTTTGGAAACTGGGCCCTAATTTTCTCTATCACTATTCCCCACCCCGTAACCCACCCGAGAAGCATTGCTAACATGGGACTGCTACATATTCTGGTTTTCAGCTTTTACAAATCCAACTATGTGCAACGGTTCCACTATTCGAGACCAGTAAGGAAGGGGACAGTTGACCCGGAAAATGAGTTTGCGGTGAGTACCTGAATCTCATTATTTACTCTGACCCGATCTGCTTTTAAAGGAATCCCGTGAGCCAGCCTCAGCTTTGCATTTAATTGGATCTGATGTGTGAGGAGATGAAAATAAATGGCACAGAATCTTACCTGCATGTCCCCCTTTTCCTGTAAATTTGTCCTGACTTCTGATTACAAACAAAACCAACTTCAGGTTTGAATGTGCTCACTGAACTGTTGACTTTTTGCGGGTGTCTGCTGGATGAATTCAAATGAAACAATTATCTAGTAAAAAAAGGTTTGTATGTTAAAAACAACAGATTAGCTAACACATGCCAATGAAATGACACAAAATCCTCATGGAGTACCCTGATCACCAAGAATTTTAAAGTTTGTGCTTCAGTTCATAAAAAAATTAAAGAACTAGTGTGGCTTAATGGGTAGAGCATGGGCCTGGGAGACAGAAGGACCTGGTTTCTAATCCCGGCTCTTCCACTTGTCTGCTGAGTGACCTTAGGTAAATCACTTCATTTCTCTGTGCTTCAATTACCTCATCTGTAAAATTGGGATTAAGACTGTGGGACATGGACTGTGTCCAACCTGATCACTTTGTACCAACCCCATTGCTTAGAACAGTGCCTGGAACATAGTAAATGTTTAACAAATACTGCCTCCCAGCCCCCAAGGGAAAAAAAAAGAGTTCATCACATCTGTCTGGAGAAGATTTGGGGTCCCTGTGAGGTTTGTAAATAACCAGGAGGGAGTTCTAAAGCCCTTTCACATCCTCTAGAGAAAGTTTAGCAGTCTGGAAAATAATCTTGTTGTTTTTCAAGTGTAGTCTAACCTCTCACAGTGTGGTGAGACCCACCAAAGAGTGGGTAAAGGATTCACTCACTCCTCCTTTTATTTTTCTTCCCTGGCCACCTTCTCCCAATGGACAGTCGATGTGGATCGAGAGAACATCTTTTGTGACAGCATACAAACTTCCAGGGATCCTGCGCTGGTTCGAGGTCACAGCCATGTCCCAGGTCTGTATGTTATTCCCATCCAAGAATACCCATTTTCCCCCACATCACCAAAGCTGGCTTTACCAGGGCTTTTGATGCTTTGAAAGTTGAGCTCAACTTTGCATGAGGGTCAAGATCAGGGGCAGGTTTTTGGCCTACGTCAAAGTTTTCCAGTTTGATAGAACCCAGTCAGCACCTCGTTCAGGCTTCACCAACACCACTTATCCCAGAGTGACAATAGCTGGTTTCACAGAGGAGCCAAAGAACAATTGCCAAGCAAGACCCATGATTGATGATGATGATGACTACATGATACTTCAGATCTGGGGCCAGCCCACTCCCTCTTTGAAATGGGAGTGCAAACATTTGATCTTTTGGAGTCACATGAGTGATTTTTCATTCCCCGTTGCCCCAGACTCTCAGTCCCACCAAGCGGATGCTTCTGGTGTCTTTGGTCTCAAGGGACTTGACTTCCTGCAGGAGCTCCAAGAATCGGGCCTCAGTGTCTGAACAACAACAGTGACTTCATCCTGGTTAAACAGTATAAAGTTTCCCCTCCATGTGCACAATTCCCAACTGACTGATGCAGATGTGAGTGCTCTCTCCTGCTGCAGTCTCTGTCTCCCTTCTGATCCAATAATGGCTGTACCACAAGGGAATTTCAGAAATGGGAAAATGGAAATAAATATATACACTGGACTTGGCTCTCTATATAAATGAAGACTGCCCTGCACTTATTAGGTGTTCAGTAAATTCACTAATTTATATAGATGTCTGTGTCAATGTAAATTAATCAGTTGTATTTATTGGGCATTTACTAAGTGCAGGACGTTCTTCTAAGAGCATGGGAGAGTGCAGTAGAAGGAAAACAGACATTTTCTTTCCTCAACGGTTTTACAACCTAATGGGGAAGACAGAGAGATTTAAGTTTATTTACAAACAGAAGAACTAGCAAAGGGATAAGGATAGAAGAATAAATGTTATCAAAATCAATAATATGGTATACAGAATCAGTAATACAGTATATCTAAGAGCTGAGGGTGGGTTTAAATAGGAGTTGAGGATGGCTGTTGGGGTGATGTGACTTGGGGTGTTGGAAATTATCCAGTGAAGGTTTCCTAACCTTCAAGAGGACTTGGTTATTTGTGTGTGTGTGTGTGTGTGTGTGTGTATGGGGGGAGCGGGGGGAGAATGCGGGGGGGGGGCAGTGCCTGGCAGTTTGGGGGAGTTCCTGGCAGTTTGGGGGAGTTTCTGGCCAGGAGAATAGCATAAAACAGAGGGTTAGAGATGGAAGAATAGTAAATGAGAGCAAAGATGTGCTGGGAAGGGGAGAAGAGTTTTAGCTGGGGAGTAGTGGGTGAAGAGAGATGATATGTAAGATGGAGAAAGCTGCTAGGGAGCCATTTCCCTCATTTGCAAAATGGGAATTCAATACCTGTTCTCCCTCTTACATAGACTATGAGCCCCATGTGAGACCTGATTATCTTGTATCTACTCCAGGCCCTTGTACAGTGCTTGGCACATAGAAAGCACTTATTAAATACTGAATTATTATCATTTTGGGGGTCAGTGGTAAAGACATTTTACTTGATGCAGAGGGAAAATGGTAGCTTTGGAAAGTTTTTGAGGAGTGGAGTGATGTGTGCTGAGTAACATTTCAGGAAGATGGCCGGGTAGCGGTGTGTGATATAGACTGAAGGAGCAGAGGGTCTTGAAGCTAGAAGGTTAGTGAGTTGGCTGATACAGTAGTCTAACTGTGATAGAAGTACTTGAACCAAGGTGGTGGCTATATGGAGAGTCAAGGGGGTGTGATGAAAATCAGGGAATGTGGAGGACACAGTGCAAAGATTTACACGTTATATATGACACTAAGGTTGTGGGTTTCTGAAACAGGGAGGCTGGTGATGTTATTGGCAGGGTTATGAAAGTTACAAGGAGGAGTGGATTTAGCAGGAAAGATGAGATGCTCTGAGTTTGAGGTACCACTGAGATATCCAGGAAGCAAGAAGAAATATGAGACTGGTAAAATAACCAGGGTTTAGGATATTGATTTGGGAGTTAGAAAAGCAGAGTGGCCTGGTGGATAGAGCATGGGCACGGGAGTCAGATGGAGCTTGGTTCTAATCCCAGCTCTGCCACTTGTCTTCCTTGTGACCTTGGGTGAGTCACTTCACTTCTGAACCTCAGTTACCCCATCTGTAAAATGGGGATTAAGACTGGGAGCCCCATGTGGGACAGGGACTATGTCTCACCTGATTACCTTGTTCCTACCCAGCACTTTGTACCATTTCTGGCATACAAAATAGTACAGCACAAAAATACAACAAAAAAAGAAAGAGGGTGTGTTAAATGAGAAAAGTAAGGATCCCTGAATGTAGGGTCTTGAGGGAGAAAAGATAGAAGAGGAGTGATCATTCATTCATTCATTCAATCATATTTATTGAGCGCTTACTGTGTGCAGAGCACTGTACTAAGCACTTGGGAAGTACAAGTTGGCAACATATAGAGACGGTCCCTACCCAATAGCGGGCTCACAGTCTAGAAGGGGGAGACAGACAACAAAACAAAACGTATTAACAAAATAAAATGAATAGAATAAATATGTACAAGTAAAATAGAGTACTAAATGTGTACAAACATATATACATATGTACAGGTGCTGTGGGGAGGGGAAGGAGGTAAGGCAGGGGTGTGGAGAGGGGGAGGAGAGATCAGAGATAGGAGGAGGGCCAGGTAAGATACAGAGCTATACAGGGCAGATGAAATATTAAGATGAAGAATCAGCAAGATAGAGAGACAGACCCAATGAGGAAGGTGAAGGTCAGAGAGGAAGCATAGATAAAACTGAGGTTGAAATAGGGAAGACAGTGTTGTTGACAGTGATGGGAAAATTAACAGAAGAAAACTTAGAAGGAAAGATGAACAGATCTGTTTTTGACACAGTGTATGTAAGATGTTTTGGTTCATCGAGCTGGCAATGTCCAGGAGGCAGGAGGAGAGACGTGCTTGTAAAGCAACTGAGAGTACAGGACTGGAACTGCTGATTTGAGACTCAGATTTTGGAAATTTAATCATCCATATAACAGTATCAAAACAAAACAAGAGTAAATCAGAAATGTAGCATGTCATCTTCCCCATATCCTCAATTTCTGACAAGCAACACCTCTGATGCAGAGCTTGGTCCAGAGGCAGTTGAGACTGTAGGGGAGCAATTCTGGCAGTCTGATGTTTTTCAAATGCTTACCCTAAGGCTGATAAAGCACATCCAAAATCTTCGTTGACTCCAGTTTTTGTCCTGATCAATCACAGAATACGTTTCAATCTGAAGGAATATTTAACCAAATTCTTGGCTACCCATTTCCCAGACACCTGGATTTAATTATATTCAAGCACACTTGCTACTTCAGGTGAATTGCTACATAAATATCATCATTCACTGCATTTCAATGTGAAAATAGCTTCTAGGATTTCTCAGTGGTTCTTCTTTTGGGTTACTCTCCTTTTTATCACTTTATCATCATCCACAACCTTCATCAGAAATTGTGTCAGAGGACATAGTGAGAAGCAGTGTTGCCCAGAGAATAGAGCATGGGCCTGGGACTCAGAAAGACCTGTGTTCTAATTGTGGCTCTGCCAGTTCTCTGCTGTGTGACCTTGGGCAAGTCACTTAAATTCTCTGTGCCTCAAGTACTTCAGCTGTAAAATGGGGATTAAGACTGTGAGTCCCATGTGAGATATGGACTGTGTCTAACCTGATTGGCTTTGTATCTTCCCTGGTGCTTAGTACAGTGCCAGGCACATAGTAAACACTTAACAAATACCATAACTGTGAGGTTCTCAGATCATTATTCCAAACATAGCATAAATGGCTCTAAAGTCTGTTGAACCTACAGTGCAATAGAACACCTGAAACAAAGTTTAAAAATGGAATGAGAGAAATTACTAAGTATGTTAGGCTCAAATTGTTTTAAAATCTGATTCTCCTACTGAAATTCACAGTACAAAACAAAAATCCAAGTGGTCACACTAAATTTTGCTTAGAACTCAGTGAAGGTTTCAGGCTCATAAAACACCTGCTGCGTTTGTCTCCCAGTCTGATGAGAAACCAGATGGCAGTTTCAGCTTATGCAAACAGAACCACGTCAGCACCAGTGAGCCCGGACCCAGCATGACCAGCTTGGGTTGATTTTTATGCCCCCTTGGTATATTTGATCTCTCTTTTCTCATATGTGAAAGGAACTCCCGGTCACCCTGGGCAAAATCAGGATATTATTCAGAATCCAAAGAAACTGTATTTTCCACACCCATGGGAGCCAAGCTGATTTAATCAGAAGGAGAAGGGAATGCTTTTTATAGGGACATGGTGCAAGTGTTAAAACTGGATTGTGAAGCCCAGAGCATCTTTCTGGTGAGACGTTAGGGTTGATGAAACGATGGGTCTCTGGGCAAAGTTAGAGGCCCATTAGCCAACTCTTATTTATGCCCATCCTGAAAGAGTGTTGGTTCATTTTGACCACTCAAGTAAATATTTTTATGTTCATCTCCCACGTTAGCTGGTGGGCTCCCTGGGGTTAAGAGATGAGTCATTTCTTTAATTCTGTACTTCTCAAGCATCTAGTAGGGTGTACCTCACCAAGTGGGCAGTCAATGAACATGACTTCTTTTCAAGATTCTGATCTCCCGGGAATCTAGAGACTTAGATTCTCCTTGGCTGAAACTTTCCCCACATTGAGTACACTTTTAAAAAATATAGTATTTGTTAATAATAATAATTATTATATATTTGTTAAGTGCTTACTATACACCAAGCACTGTTCTAAGTGCTGGGGTAGATACAAAATAATCAGGTTGTCCCACGTGGGGCTCACAGTCTTAATCCCCATTTTACAGATGAGGTAAATGAGGCACAGAGAGGTGAAGTGACTTGCCCAAAGTCACATAGCTGATGTGACGGAGCCAGGATTAGAACCCATGACCTCTGACTTCCAAGCCAGTGCTCTTTCCACTAAGCCACGCTGCTTCTCATCGTGTTAAGCATGTTAAGCAACTTCCTACGTGTTAAGCAACTTCTCTTAATGGTGTTACGCATTTACTATGTGTCAAGCACTGTTGTAAGCACTGGATAAATACAAACTAATCAGGCTGGATCCACTCCATGTCCCACACGAGACTCACAATCACGTAGAAGACAGAAGAAGTATTGATTTCCCATTTTTCAGTTGAGGAAATTGAGGCTCAGAGAAGTTAAGTGACTTAACCAAGATCACAGCAAGCAAATGATAAAGTTGGGATTAGAACCCAGATCCTCTGACTCCCAAGCCCATGCTTTATCCGCTAGGCCATGATGCTTCCTGCCTAACTCCCAGATGTCATTTTTAATAATAATAATGATGGTATTTGTTAAGCACTCACTATGTGCCAAGCACTGTTCTAAGCACTGGGGTAGATACAAGGTAATCAGGTTGTCCCACATGGGGCTCACAGTCTTAATCCCCATTTTACAGATGAGCTAATTGAGGGACAGAGAAGTTAAGTGACTTGCCCAAAGTCACATTGCTCACAAGTGGCAGAGTCGGGATTAGAACCCATGACCTCTGACTCCCAAGCCCTTGCTCTTTCCACTAAGCCATGAAAAGGAAGTGTACATCAAAGGATTGTTTCAGTGCTTTGTGTTAGCTGCAAACAGCAGTCACAGCAGGAGTGAAACTTGATGAGTGGCTAATTCCTCACTGAGCTTCAACTCTCACATTCAGTCAACTGCCAAATTCCCCTGGTTCTTTTTCCACCACATCACCCAGATCTGCCCTTTCCACTCATCATCATCATCATCAATCGTATTTATTGAGCGCTTACTATGTGCAGAGCACTGTACTAAGCGCTTGGGAAGTACAAATTGGCAACATATAGAGACAGTCCCTACCCAACAGTGGGCTCACAGTCTAAAAGGGGGAGACAGAGACAAACATACTAACAAAATAAAATAAATAGAATACATATGTACAAATAAATTAAATAAATAAATAAATAGAGTCAAAAAATACGTACAAACATATATACATATATACAGGTGCTGTGGGGAAGGGAGGGAGGTAAGATGGGGGGATGGAGAGGGGGACGAGGGGGAGAGGAAGGAAGGGGCTCAGTCTGGGAAGGCCTCCTGGAGGAGTAAGCACTCCAACCAATCCTGGACCACCATTGATCATATAATGGCTAGACTATTCTAGCAGCCTCCTCGCTGGACTCCAGCCTCTCCTCTCCAATATACACCACATATTTTGGCATATTACCTCTTTCGAAAGTGTCACATGGCATTCATCTGTCTCCACTTCTCTCCTGGTCTTCCACATCCCTCTGTATTAAGCAGAAACTCCCCACAGTAATCTTCAAGGCCCTCCACTTCAATTATTTGTAAATATTTAAGTCTGTCTCCCCCATTTGAGTGTAAGTTCCTTGAGACCAAGCAAGTTGCCACTAATTTGTTTTTTACTTCTCAGTCGATCACTCATTTATTGAGCACTTACTGTGTACAGAGCACTATACTAAGCACTGTGTTGCAGAGCACTGTACTAAACGTTTGGGAGAGTACAACACAATAATATAACAGAAACGTTCCCTACCCAGAATGAGCTTACAGTCTACAGGGGGAGGCAGACATTAATATAAATGAAATAATTATGGATATTTTCATAAGTGCTGTAAGGTTTGTGGCTTAGTGGAAAGAGCCCGGGCTTGGCAGCCAGAGGTCGTGGGTTCTAATCCCGGCTCCGCCATTTGTCTTCCATGTTGTGACTTTGGGCAAGTTACTTCACTTCTCCATTCCTCAGTTACCTCATCTGTAAAATGGGGATTAAGACTGTGAGCCCCATGTGGGACAACATGATAACCTTGTATTTACCCCACAGCATAGAACAGTGGTTGGCACATAGTAAGCTCTTAACAAATACTATCATCATCATGAATAATGGAAGCAAGTCAGGGCAACACAGAAGGGAGTGGGGAAAAGTGGAAATGAGGGCTTATTCAGGGAGGGCCTCTTGGAGGAGATGTGCCTTCCATAAGGCAATTGTCTGTCAGATATAAAAAAGGAAGGCATTCCAGGCCAGAGGCGGGATGTGGATGAGAGGTTGGTGGCAAGATAGATGAGACTGGAGTGTAGTGAGAAGGTTGGCATTAGAGGAATGTAGTGTGTGGGCTGGGTTGTAGAGTAGTGAGGAGAGGTAGGAGGGTGCAAGGTGATTGAGTGTTTAAAGTCAATAGTAAGGAGTTTCCGTTCGATACGGAGGTGGATGGGCAACCACTGGAGCTTCTAGAAGAGTGGGAAAACATGGTCTGGTTGTTTCTGTAGAAAAATGACCTGGGCAGAAGAGTGAACTGTGGACTGGAATGGGGAGACACAGGAGGCAGGGAGCTCAGCAAGGAGCTGATACAGTGATCGAGGCAGGGTAAGATAAATGTTTGGATTAATGTAGTAGCAATTTGGATTGAAGGGAAAGGGTGGATTTTCGTGATGCTGTGAAGGTTGAACCAACAGGATTTAATGATAGATTGAATATGTAAGTTAAATGAGAGGGAGGAGTCAAGGATAATGCCAAGGTTTCCTTAAAAATATTTGGATACACACATTGCACCCCACAAGGAGGCACTCAAATACTTGTCTGCTGGACTGACTGATTTGCTGAGTTCATTAATTAGAGCCAAGCCGTGTGGTGCTGCCCTAGCTAAAGTCTGCAGAGATCATTCCCTGGATCCGCACTCAAAAGAGTGAGGAAGCTGAAATGAATAATGAATTACAATGTGTTGTTTTCTTCGTGATCTTATTTTGATAGACAACCATTAGCCCTCTAGAGAATGCCATTGAAACCATGTCTACAGCAAATGAGAAAATTCTGATGATGATTAATCAGTACCAGAGTGATGAAAACCTCCCAATTAACCCCCTGTCTATGCTTCTGAATGGGATCGTGGACCCTGCAGTCATGGGAGGGTTTGCTAAATATGAAAAGGTAAGGCTCCAGTTCTTCATTATGAGGCTTCTGCTAAGAGGATAGCTGAGTTCTGCAAACCTTTTCTTCTTGTGCTATTTCAATTAAGAAAAAGGATGTCTGTTGGACAAGAATTGCTTGTACAATCCATGGACCTTAAGCGATCCCAACACCAGCTGAGGAGGCTAGAACCAGAACTCTTGGCTCTCAGCCAAGTGCTGTCCTCATTGACCTACACTGCCCTTGCAGAAGGAGAACTGGTTTTAGCATTTGAGGAAAAACAACAGCATTTTCCTTCTCCAGGTTGCCCAAGTCAACTTGGTGGATGAAATTCCAGACAATTCTTTCCCAGAGTGCAACAGTGGGAGGAAGGAGAAATGAGGGGAGAATTCCTCTCATTTCTGTGTAAAGTTTTAGGTGCTTCTCCTTCCTTCGGATTACTTCCAGGGTACCACATCTCAGAGGAAAACCCTCCACCCCACAAAACAATTTTAACTTAATTAAAAACGAAACAAACAAGGAAACCCTACAAGAAGCCATATGCTTTCTTCCTATTTCCCTTTTGCCCAGAAAGAGTTCTCCTCCACCATGGACAATAGATGACTGCTTCCTGGTTGCTAGAGTGTCACGGCCTGACTCTGCCCTCCCAAATCTCATCCTAGAACAGTCGTTAAGGCCTTGAAATATTGCTCTCTCAAAAGCTGAAACCCACGTCTGTTCCTTTCAGGCTTTTTTCACCGAGGAATATACCAGAGACCACCCCGAAGATCAAGACAAACTGAGCCGCCTTAAAGACCTGATTGCTTGGCAGGTAACCAATGTTACCCTAATTATTCTTCTCTTTATACATTATTCATCCTTCTTTTCCTGACTTGGTTTCTTTCTGATAGCTACTTGGGAGATAAAACCCAATTTTCAATAGTTGTTTTTTCACTTTCATTTACAATCTTCCCATCCTGGATAAAATGGTCTCAGTCAAATCCCTGAGCAAAGCGATTTTCTAGGATTCAGTAAGGTTCAAGGGTCCCTATGGGGTTCACCTTGGGTTAGAAAGTGATTTCACCAGCTCTGGCTTCCTTCCAGATTCTGGAGCTGGCGCCTTCAGTGTTAAGGCCCTGCAGAGGAAGAAGGATCTTGAACTCTCTCCCCATAAACGGCTTTGAAAATCTGGCTATTCTCTTGTTCCTCCTACATCTGCCTCCTATTTCCCTCTCTATCTGGGCAGAACAGATGTACAAACAGTATTTTCCTACTGCGGTCAAGAGATTCGAAGGAGGAGAGTCAGTCCAAGGGGGACATTGAGCCCGGCTCTAACAGGTTGTCCCTGTAAATCCTTATGTAATCATAGCACAAAGAAAAGCAATCTTTTTGACAGAGTGTCTGTGATGCTCTAAAGCAATCAGGTGGACAGTGCAGACAATGTAATACCTCCTGCAATTTACACTAAAAGCTCTTTTTTGGAAAAGCTCATTTTATTTTCTTTAATGAATTTTATGCTCCCAGGATTTTCCTCTCATTTCCTACATGAGTGTGTTGAGATCACCTACCCGTTCACCTCTGCTCAAGTCCCATATGTACTGTGTTATAGCAGTGTTGATTTCAAGGATTCTAGGAAAGACATCCACATTTTGTCCTTCCCTGGACTCTGGTTAAGGGACAGTTATGACCCAAAGAAGCACAGCTCTGGATTATTTGGGGAGAGTTGGCTAAACCAAGGATGAGAAACAGCACAGGACTGGAAGCCAGAAAACTTGGGTTCTAATTCTGATTCCACCACTTGCCTGCTGTGTGACTTTGTGCAAGTCACTTAACTTCTCTATGCCTCAGTTTTGTCATCTGTAAAATGGAGATCAGTACCTGTTCTTTACCCAAACTCACAGTAGAATGCTTGGCTCACAGCATGCACACATTATTATCATTATTATTACTATTATTATCATTATTATAACGATGGCTCTAGAACTCAGGACACTCATCCTTCTCAATCTTTTCTGTACAGATTCCCTTCCTAGGGGCCGGCATCAAGATTCATGAGAGGAGAGTGTCAGAGAGTCTCCGTCCTTTCCACGACCGGATGGAGGAGTGTTTCAAGAACTTAAAAGTGAAGGTGGAAAAGGAATATGGAGTCAGAGAACTGGTATGGCTCCCCCAGGGTGACTCTGCCACCATGAAGAATCCATTAATCAGTTATATTTGTTGAGGACTTACTGTGTGAAGAACACTGTAGTAAGCACTTGGGAGAGTACAATGCAATGGAGTTGGTAGAGATGACCCCTGCCCTCAAATAGCTTACAGTATAGAAGGGAAGTCAACAGTGCCAGGGACAAGGATTTATGCTGAGCTCAAAATCCAGGGAAAAATATTTTCCAGGCTTGTGCCAGAAGCAGTGCGACAGTATGACTAGTATTTATTAAGCACTTACTGTAATAATAATGATGGCATTTGTTAACCACTTACTGCGTGTCAAGCACTGTTCTAAGCATGTGCAGAGCAGTATTGCACTGGGAAAGAGTATGGAAGTAGGAATTAGACACAGACCTGCTTCCCGCAAGGGGCTCAGTGTGGTAAAGAAAAACCACTTAATGTTTGAGAGTTGCAACAGAAACATTCAAGATGAATTCTTTTTCCCTTTAGTCTTTAGTATGAAGTAAGGAAAAAAATGTTTGTCAAAACAGATGATTAACTTGGCACTCAGGAACCAAACCACCATTGTCTCTGCATCCCCCATGAGCCTCCAGGGAGGACAAGCGTATTTTTGTCAGCTAGAAAGCTGCACGGGTTCAACACACTAAGCTACTCCATAACGAGGTCCAATTTAGCACTAGTACAGTCCCAGTTCTCTCACCCCAGGTCCTCTGCCAAAACCACCTTCCTCCACCCTAGCTGCCACCAGAATGGAAGCTGATGCTATGGGTTCTCATATGTGTTATTAATGAGCTCGTGATCTGTCCTGACAACCTGAATACTATTATATCTTTGTGCTCATTGACTCGGGAGATATCTCTCCTCCATCTCCCTGCCTTGTGCGCTCCATGTTCCTTTCTGTCTCACAGCCGGATTTTGACGACCGGAGGGTGGGCCGCCCTCGGTCCATGTTGCGCTCCTATCGCCAGATGTCCATCATCTCCTTGGTCTCCATGAACTCTGACTGCAGCACGCCTACCAGAGTTGCTGTGGAAAGGTGGGCCAGAAATCTCCAAGTAGTCTCCCAGAGACTACCCATCTTACTCCCCAGAGCGCCCCTCCTATCAACCCCACTGTTTCCAGGGCTGTCCCCTTGCTTCCCCTCTTCCATGGAACTACTCCTCTTCATCCCTCCACAGAGCCTTCCTTTGGGCCCCAAAGTCCAAGCTTTACCTAAATGACCTTGTGAAAGATGAGTACACCCTCACTACCCTCTCTCTCAGACTCAAGAGACTTAGTTTTCACTCCCACTTCTTTCTATTAAGTTTTGCAAGTTATTTCCTCCCCCCTTCTCTCCCTTTGTTTGTTCATTCTTTTCAATCTTCCTTCCCTTTCCCCTCCCCCTTTCCTTTTTTATGATATTTGTTAAGCACTTACTATGTACTGTATTAAGCACTGGGGTAGATACAAGCTAATCAGGTTGGACACCATTCATGTCCCATGTGGGGCACACAGTCTTAATCCCCATTTTACAGATGAGCTGACTGAGGCACAGAGAGGTTAACTTACTTGCCCAAGGTCACACAACAGACAAGTGGCCGAGATGAGATTAGAAAACAAGTCTTCTGATTCGCAGGCCTTTGCTCCCTTTTCTTTTCCATAGACAACCACTAGAAGGTCAGGGCTGCTCCTATTCCCCATCTCTCCCAGGAGCACTAAATTGGCTTTATTCCAACTCACCTACTCCTTCCAAGGAAACTCTGCCCCAACCTTTCCATTCCTGTTCACCTCAAGCCTACATCCTGTTTGCTCAATCCACCAGGGAAAGAGATTCCTTTGGTTAACCCACCTCCTTCAGGAGATTCTATTTGGTCTTAGTTGTGGTTTTTCCTGTTCCAATTTTTGGGCCTTTTCTCTTCTTCCCTCCAGCTTTGATGTGGACCCACCCACACCAAAGGCCATGAAACCAGAGCTGGAGGAGAATCTTCCTCTGGCCCAAACCCTTTCAGAGGTGAAGCTCAGGAGGTCCAAGAAGAGAACAAAGCGGAGCAGCGTGGTGTTTGCTGACGAGAAACCAGCACCAGAGTCAGACATGAAACGAGTAAGTGTGAGAATGAGCCTTCTCCAAGCCGGAGGGAGGCAGAGACCTTCCCTGAGGTGCCACCGAGCAGAATAAGAACTCGGGCCTGATTGAGAACAGTGGTGCTGAAAAGGACGGTTTACTGAATCCCACCACAGCCCAGCCTCTGTTTGTCCCACGCTTTAAGGGTGAAGGTCACCCCAATAGACTCTTCAAGGAACCCCTTCCAGCAGCCTTATGCTAAACACAAACTTTCCATTCAAAAAGTTCACTCCTCCTAAAGGAAGCCCAAAGAGTAGCATCAATGGAACTGGTGCTTTCACCCCTTCCTGGAATGAGTTGAAAAATTCCTAGGATGAATGGAACTCTTTGATTCTGCTAGGACTTAAAGGTACCCAAGGCTTCTGTGTTACTCTGACAATTCATCCTTCCAGTTGCCTCCTCTGCCATCGGGGAGAATGCTGAGTCTTGTGTTTGTCCCTGTCCAGTTGTCCAGGAAGCACGAGTTCATGAGTGACACCAACCTCTCTGAACATGCAGCTGTCCCCCCAAAAACATCTGTCCTCAAGCAGATGAGCTTTGCCAGTCGCTCTATGCCAACCATCCCAGGTAAGACCCTGTGGCTGATACAGTAATCAAGGCGGGATAGGATAAGTGCTTGGATTAATGGGGTAACAGTTTGGATGGAGAGGAAAGGGTGGATTTTAGTGATGTTGTGAACTGACAGGATTTAATGATTGAATATGAGGGTTGAATGAGAGAGAAGAGTCAAGGATAACGCCAAGGTTACTCCACCTTCTGGGTGGTTAATACTGATTGAATCCCTGGTTGTTTTCTTCCATAATATTTTCTGGATATTCCCCTTCTCCACTCTATTTCACCTCTCCAAGCTTCACTCAACTACCCAGATAATTCTCATAAAACATCATTCTGCCTTCAAGTCTCTGATGGTTACCCATCTCTCTCCACCCCAAATGGAAACTCCTGCCCCTTGGATTTAGTTACTATCCTCAAACCTTTCCACTGTCTTCACCTGCTACACCTCACCTCAGCTTTCTACAGAGCCACCACGATACTGTATCTTACTGGATGCTCTCCTGTCTCTATACCATGGTTCACAGCCTCCCCCTGCATGGAATTCCCTCTACCTTCAAATCCACCAGATCACATCCCCACCCACCATTAAGTTCATTAAATTCATTCAATCATATTTATTGAGTGCTTACTGTGTGCAGAGCACTGTACTAAGCACTTAAGTTCTCTTTGAAAAACCACTTCTCCAGGAGACATTCCCAACTAATATTAATAACTGCGGTATTAAGTGTTTATGTGCCAAACCCTGAACTAATCATTGGGGTAGATGCAGTATATACACCAATTGGACACAGTTCCTCTTCCACACGAGACTCAATCTAAGAGAAAGGAATCAGTTATTTAATTCTCAGTTTACAGATGAAGAAACTGAGGTGGAGCAAAGATAAGTGGCTTGCCCAAGGCTTTACAGCAGGCAAGTGGTAGTGCTGGAATTAGAACCCAGATCTTCCTGATTTCCAGACTGGTGCGCTTTCCACTAAACCGCATTGCTTCTCCACTAACACTCATCAGCGTTTGTCATCACATAATTTCATTGGTTCTATTCACTTATTTATGTTTCCTTTACTCATATTCTGTTCTTACCAACTGTATCTTTTTGGTCCTCTTGCTCCCACTGCATACATGCAATTTGTGTCCTCCTGTCTCCCCTAATAGTACGCGAAACTGTTGAGTACAAAGACTGGATCGATATTCTGTGTGCTCCATACAGACTATCATTGCCCTATTTTTTGAGCCTTTAAATGAATGTGAAATGTATTTTGCATTTGGGAGTGTGCACAGGAACCAGATCCAGGACCTTACAACCTAATGGGAGGGGCAGGAGTCATTTACAGTACTGGGGAGTAGGAGAGTGGGCAAGGACAATACAGGGAAGAGTGTATCCAAATGTAGACCAAGGTGAGGATCGTTAGGGTGGATGAAGGAAGAAGAGGCAGGATTTAGCTGTTGAATGAATCCAAAGGGGATGACACCAAGGTTTCTGGGATTCTGGGGCAGGGAGGATGGAGCTAGAATCGACAGAGTTGGGCAAGTTAGGAAGAGGAATCTCTCTCAGTGTGTTCCAATGTCCCAACCTCCCAGGAGTCACATCAATTACTCAATGGTATTTATTGAGGATCTACAATATACAGTGCTCTGAACTAAGCACTTAAGATCAATTCCTTTGCTAGTAACCCAGCATCAATTATGAGTAGCCCTGGTTGGGAGGCTGGCAAGGGTTATGGTCTAGTGGAAAGAGCAGGGGCCTGGGAATCAGAGGATGTGGGTTCTAATCTTGGCTTTGCCACATGTCTGCTGTTGCAACCTTGGGAAATCATTTAACTTCTCTGTGCCTCAGTTATCTGTAAAATGGGGATTAAGCCTGTGTGCCCCATGTTGGACATGGCCGGTGTCCAACTTGATTACCTTATATCTACCACAGCACTTACAACAGTGTTTGGCAAATAGTAAGAGCTTAACAAATACTAAAATTATTATTATTAAGGGGCAGGGCTGGGATCCTGTTGGAAGGCCAAGCCAACTGAGAAAGAGACCTAACCAGAGGTAGGAAGGACACAGAGGAGAAGGCTCTTTCTTCCCTTTCCATCCTATAGCACCCTTTCTAAAACAGAACTGTCTGGGTTCCAGGAGGGTGGGCTGCTGCCA
Source organism: Tachyglossus aculeatus (assembly GCF_015852505.1). NCBI lineage: Eukaryota > Metazoa > Chordata > Mammalia > Monotremata > Tachyglossidae > Tachyglossus > Tachyglossus aculeatus. Next base: position 23,452,289 of record NC_052101.1, on the reverse strand, counting down.
GCTTGGCTGGATGAGTGGGAAAGCCAGTTGTCACATTGAGCAGATAAATGGCTCCTCCAATGGTAAGGAGCTGAGTTGTGCCCAGTTGTGAGGGGTGATTAGCAAGATTGATGCTTCCCTTCCTGGTTCCCGGGAGCCACCCCAGGACCCTGATCTCTCTCACCAGGTTTGTGTGTTTTCTCTCTCTCTTTCCCTCTCTTCTCCTCTCCCCTCCCCTCCTCTCCTCCCTTTGCTTGCAGCACTCACACTAGCTGTGGCCCCCACCCCTGGACCAGAGGAACCCAGTCCATCTCCACGGCTAAGCCAGGCTTTCCCTGCCCTCTCCGAAGGCGACAAGAAAACACTGAAAAGGAAGAAAGTGAATCAGTTCTTCAAAACGATGGTGAGTACTGGGCAGAGTGCAAGTCGCCTTCTCAGGGGCTGGAAGCTTCCTCAGAAAGAGAGGTGGGGGGCCGTGCAGCTCGCACTCCCTTTCCTGACCAGAGTGGATGCCCTCTGGATGCCCCCATCCCTATGCCCACAGATGCCCATCTGGCTGGGCAGGGCTCAGAATTGTAGTTTTGCAGCTGTTCCACATGAGGGTTCATGGTTCCCCACATAGAGGCTCTGTGGAGATTTCTCTGAGGAAGCCATCTGTCCACAGAAGCCTCTCGAGGCCTTCCAGGGAAGCCAAAATGGGAGAGCTGCTGTAACAGCAAAAGCAACACTAGGACCCCCCAGAAATCAGGAGTCATAAACTGGACACAACTTGGGACTAGCCATAAGGCCTATGAACAAGGCAGAGGGTGAGCAGAAGTATCAGTGCTTAGTCCTAGACTCCTGACCACATCTAAACAAAATCTATCCACCTGGAAGAAGTTAAGTAGATTCAAAGTCAGTAAGGTGGATCCCATTTAGAACAGGAATGCTGTGTAGAGCATGAGCTCTTTACTGTGTGTAGAGGACTGTACTAAGCACTTGGGGGAATACAATATAGCAGTTGGTAGACTGATACACATTCAAAGAATGCTTGGCTGTCTCTATGTGTTGCCGACTTGTACTTCCCAAGCGCTTAGTACAGTGCTCTGCACACAGTAAGTGCTCAATAAATACGATTGATTGATTGATTGGTGGTGTCTTTAAAGGCAGCTGGAACATTATGTGTCAATCCACCACCCTGATCTGTGAGGACCATTCTTCCCTAAGCTCGTGTGTGTGGGTGGGTGTTTTTAAATTTTTTCCCCTATTTCAAAGTTGGCATCCAAGTCTGCAGAAGACGGGAAGCAGACCGGAGAGCGGGTCCCAGAAAACATAACCATGGATTTGTGAAGAGTCTAGAGCCCAACAAGCCTGGGAACCTCCTGGAGAGTGGAGTGTTGGGCAGCCTTGCCTTGCCGAGGAGTTCAGAGGAGCCTGTAGGGAACAGGGAATGCTGTGCAAGATATGACTGGCTCTGTTCCCTTTGCAAGATGGCGATGGGGCAAAGACCTGCTTTTCAGATTCCATTTTGAATCATGACACCTTCTCTTAGTGCCACGGAGTCCCAGATGATGTGAAAATCCAAAGTGCCAATTAGATGAAATCTTTCCCGTGGACTGCGGAAGGACATTCTCCTTTACCATGACATCTCTATCAAAGCCCATATAGGGATATGATGTTGTTCAACCAGCTTTTTGGGGAATATTAATTTGCATTTACTAGTAGTCAGCAAAATGTGGTCTGTCTAATTTTTTGTGTGAATTCTTTCTTTCGTATTTTTAAACCTGTTCAAAAAAGCCACTGGAAATCTGTTTTCTTACCTACTGACAATAAAGGCAGTAATGTGATCTGTGCGTCCTTTGCTTTCTAAATGGAATGTTCTTCCAGCCATTCCAAGCCAGGTTCTGAACAGAGAGACAGAGAGAAGCCCCCTGGTCTGGGATAATAATAATAATAATGGCAGTATTTGTTAAGCGCTTACTGTGTGCGAAGCACTGTTCCAAGCGCTTGGGGAGGTTACAAGGTGATCAGGTTGTCCCACGGGGAGCTCACAGTCTTAACCCCCATTTTACAGATGAGGTAACTGAGGCACAGAGAAGTTAAATGACTTGCCCAAAATCACACAGCTGACAATTGGCAGAGCTGAGATTTGGGATCACTCATCAGCTTTTTCTCAGGGTCACCCCTAGCCCACTGCCCTTAACCCGCTATAAAATCAGTATGGCCTAGTGAAAAGCAGCACAGCTCAATGGAAAGAGCATGGGTTTGGGAGTCAGAGGACCTGGGTTCTAATCCCAGCTCTGTCACTTGCCTGCTGTGACACCTGAAGCAAGCCACTCCCTCTGTGCCTCAATTTCCCCATCTGCTTCTCCCTCCCACTTAGTCTGTGAGCCTTATGTGGAACAGGGGCTGTACTGAACCTGATTATCTTGGCTGTACCTCAGTGTTTTCATTCAATCGTATTTGTTGAGTGCTTACTGTGTGCAGAGCACTGTAATAATAATAATAATAATGATGGCATTTGTTAAGCGCTTACTATGTGCAGAGCACTGTTCTAAGCGCTGGGGGGGATACAAGGTGATCAAGTTGTCCCACGTGGGGCTCACAGTCTTAATCCCCTTTTTACAGATGAGGGAACTGAGGCTCAGAGAAGTTAAGTGACTTGCCCAAGGTCACACAGCAGACATGTGGCGGAGTCGGAACTCGAACCCATGACCTCTGACTCCAAAGCCCCTGCTTTTTCCAATGAACCACACTGCTTCTCTAAGGGAAGATAGCAGAGGAAGGTTTAGTATAGTGTTTGGCATGTAGTAAAGCGCTTAACAAATGCCATCATTATTCCTTCCGCTTGGCCTGGAAAGTGATTCCACTTTGGGCTTCTAAGGGTCAGGACAGGCCAGAGGGTCAGGACAGGCCAGCCCCAGACAGTAGGTGGTGATCCTAGGAGCAGCCTGGGGGAAGAGAATTGGGAAGGTGGGAGGCAGGGTAGGGGCAAAGGACCCTTCAGATTTCGGCTTCTGGGAGTCTCCTTCAAGGCCAGAGCTTGTGGGATTGATGAAACATCCCATCTGTCTGGGCTTGGCCTTTTGTGTCAACAGGTTTGATCTCCTGGGGCACTCCAGCTCTCTGAGACTCCCAGAGGAAGGGTCTGTGGGAGAGGAAAGGTCATCAGTTACATATTCAGCCCCTACTCTCAATTCTGAGGTCATGGAGAAGCAGCCTGGTTCAGTGGATAAAGCATGGGCCTAGAATCAATCAATCAATCAATCAATCGTATTTATTGAGCGCTTACTATGTGCAGAGCACTGTACTAAGCGCTTGGGAAGTACAAATTGGCATCACATAGAGACAGTCCCTACCCGATAGTGGGCTCACAGTCTAAAAGGGGGAGAAGTCAGAAGGGCCTGGGTTCTAATCCCAGCTCAGCCACTTGTCTGCTGCGTGACCTTGGACAAGTCACTTCATATCCCTATGCCTCAGTTTCCTCATCTATAAAATGGGGATGACCACTGTGAGCTCATATGGGACAGCGATTCTGTCCAACCTGATTAACTTGTATCTACCCTAAGGCTCAGTACAGTGCCTGGCACACAGTGAGTGCATAGTGCTCAAATGGAAACTCCTGCCCCTTGGATTTAGCTGCTCTCCTCGGACCTTTCCACTGTCTTCACCTGCTAAACCTCAGCTAATCTCACCCCCACCCCTGTGACACTTTCCCCAACTCCCTGTAATTTATTCATTTATATTAATGTCTGTCTTCTGCTCTAGACTGTAAACTCATTGTGGGCCAGGAATGTGTCAGTTCTATTGTACTTCCAAATGCTTGGTACAGTGCTCTTCACACAGTGAGTGCTCAAACAACTGACTGATTGATTGACTGGGGATCCAGGTGCGTGCCACTGACTGGTAGCAGGTGGTGGGCTGCAGTTCCCCCACCCCAACCCTCCCCTGCAGCCCTGCATTACACATTGCTCAGCCCTAACAGTCTCCAAATGCTGATTCCCAACACACCACCAGCCTTGCCCCCTACCCTCCTGGATGGGGGCAGCCATTTAGCCCTCCCCCCTCCCCTCAACATCTGCTGGAGCAGCTGAGCTCAGAGCCTGAGACATAGATTCATCCAATTCCGTGGGTGGTGGGACTGATCCCAAAGGCTCCAGCCCAGTTCTGGAATGTGGCTTAGTGAAAAGAGCATGGGCTTGGGAGTCAGAGGTCATGGGTTCTAATCCCGGTTCCATCACTTATCAGCTGTGTGACCTTGGGTAACTTCTTGGTGCCTCAGTTTCCTCATCTGTAAAATGGGGATTAAGTCTGTGAGCCCCACATGGGGCAACCTGGTGACCTCGTACCCACCCCAGTGCTTAGAACAATGCTTGGCACACAGTAAGCGCTTAACAAGTACCATCATCATCAAAATCAAAACGCTGCAGCACCATGGCTCAGTGGAGAGTGCACGGGCTTGGGAGTCAGAGATCATGGGTTCTAATCCTGGCTCTGCCACTTTTTTTAATGGCATTTATTAAGCACTTACTATGTGCAAAGCACTGTTCTAAGCGCTGGGGAGGTTACAAGGTGATCAGGTTGTCCCACAGGGGGCTCACAGTCTTCACCCCCATTTTACAGGTGAGGTAACTGAGGCACAGGGAAGTTAAGTGACTTGCCCAAAGTCACACAGCTGACCAGTGGTGGAGCCGGGCTTTTAACCTATGATCTCTGACTCCAAAGCCCTTGCTCTTTTCCACTGAGCCACGCTGCTTCTCTAGTGTCACACTTGTCAGCTGTGTGACTTTGGGCAAGTCACTTCACTGCTCTTGGCCTCATCTGTAAAATGGGGGTTAAGACTGTGAGCCCCACGGGGAACAACTGATCACCTTGTATCCTCCCAGCGCTTAGAACAGTGCTTCGCTCCTAGTAAGCGCTTAACAAATACCATCATCATCATCATTATTATTATTATTATTATTATTGGATTTGGAGAGCGACCCGCTAGAGGGCGATGTTTCTCTTTCTTTTCAGCCCTGGGAGCGAGTCCGCTTTGGGCTCTTTCCAACCAATGTAGCCCAACTTCTACCAATCTGTGGCCCATTTAAGATGCTTTGACTATTGTTTTTGGGGGGGTTGTTGTTTTTTGATGGCATTTATTAAGCGCTCACTATGTGCAAAGCACTGTTCTAAGCGCTGGAGAGGCTACAAGGTGATCAGCTTGTCCCATGAGGGACTTACAGTCTTAAACCCCATTTTACAGATGAGGTAACTGAGGCACACAGAAGATAAGTGACTTGCCCAAAGTCACACAGCTGACAATTGGCGGAGCCTGGATTTGAACCCATGACCTCTGACTCCAAAGCCCGTGCTCTTTCCACTGAGCCATGCTGCTTCTCAATATTTTCAAAATTCCCACATAAATACCTCACAACCTCTGTACTCACAAATGTGCTGCACAGCTAGAAGCCTGGCTGCAAAAGAATCCCCCCAAATCCAGCTGAGCTTTGGTTGAATTTTTTGGTTGAATTTCACTTTCAGAAGGCATTGGCTGTGAGCTTGTTGTGGGAAGGAATGTGTCTTTTCGTTGTTCTTTCCCAAGCACTTGGTACAGTGCTTTGCACACAGTAAGCGCTCAATAAATGCGATTGACTGAATGAATTGCTGGCACTTTATTTTTTAAAAAAAGGTTTTTGTTAAGTGCTTCCTTTATGTCAAACACTGTTTCCAAGCTCTGGGGTTGATACAAATTAATTAAGTTGGACATAGTCCCTATCCCACAGGGAGCTCACAGTCTAAGTAGGGGGGAGAGCAGGAGAACTAAGCCACAGAGAAGTGACGTGAATTGCCTGTGGTTACCTAAAAAGCATTTGGCAGAACCAGAATTAGAACCCAGGTCCTCTAACTCCCAGGCCCATGCTCTTTCTACTAAACCATGCTGCTTCTCATTTAGTTTGCCTGGTTAGACTCATACCCGATTGGAGCACGAGGCCTCTAGATCCCACAGAGGAAGGAGGAAAATAGCAATTAGGCACAGGTGCAATGGCCCTGGAATGTCAGAGGGTCTTTTTCAAAAGCATCTGCCTTCACCGTTCAGTCTTGAATCTCTATTTTGCTGACCTCCCTGCTAACTGGTTCTTCAGCACTAGAAAAATATGGCCTCTTTATAGGTTTCTCATTGGTCAGAAGACAGAGTTTGCAGACTGTTCTATCTGGTGGAGATTATGTCTTGTACTAAGTATCCCAAGCTTGACTGTTTTTGAAGTCTAGCTCCAAAGGAGACTGTGCCCCTCCAGTGTAGGGCAAATCTGGTCAATAAAGGCACTAGCTGCAGGAGACTAAAGAGATTTGAAAGTCAAAGGAAAAAAAATCACAGCTCAAAAGGTCCTTTGGTGGCCACTGAAATGACCTATCAGCGGCAGTTACTTTCCCAGGTGCAATAATGCTCTTCTCCACCCAAAGGACAACTCAATTACCACAGGGCATCATGGGGAAGAGGCCTGAAAAATATCAGAAAGTGACCCCTTCCCTTTTGGAGTTTGTCTTTGGAATTGAGGAGCAGCATTTTTTAAATAACTCAACAGCTCGACAAGCCACTGTTTAGGTTTCTCATTTATTTTACTGTTGTTTATAGTCTTAATAACTTGCTCCTACTGTGAAACCTTTATCTGGGGATTCTGAAGTCTTTAGAGATATAATCCAAACTGCAAGGAGGAGACTGAGGACTTTGGTTACCCTCTTTTTTTACATGGGGAGACTGAGGCAGGAAAAATAGCTGTTCAGTCTTATATTTGCAGTGAAGTAAGAGCAGACTGAAAACCCAAAGCTTTTGGCTCCCAGTCCAGGAAGCTCTTTCCTAGATATTTTGACTTTACTACTATTATACTAATAATAGTATTTAACTGCTTACTAAGTGACAGGCACTGTACAAAGCGCTGGGGTGGGTATAAGCAAATCGGGTTGGACAAAGTCCCTGTCTCACATGGGGCTCATAGTCTTAATCCCCATTTTCCAGACAAGGTAACCAGGGCCTAGAGAATTGAAGTGACTTGCTCAAGGTCACGCAGCAGACAAGTGGTAGAACCAGGATTAGGACCCAGGTCCTTCTGTCTCCCAGGCCTGTACTGTATACACTACGCCATGCTGCTTCTCTAGGATGCTTCAGACTGGTAATTTGGGTCACTCGGGGGGATGAAGGGTCAGTAACTAGAACTCTCCCATTATGGGAACAAAGCATGTCACTTTGTTATTCTCTACTTCCCAAGCACCTGATAATCATAATTGTAGTATTTAAGCATTTATGTTTCAAACATTGTACTAAATTCTGAGGTAGATGTTTGTATGGAAAGACACAGTTCCTGTCATATATGGGGCTCACAGTCTAAGGACAAGGGAGTACAGGTTGTTAAACCCCCATTTTACAAATGAGGAAACAGAGACACAGAGAAGTAAAGTGACTTGCCCAATGTCACTCAGCAGGCAAGCGGCAGAGCAGGGATTAGAACCTAGGTCCTCCTGATTCTCAGATCCATTTTTTTCCCTAGGCTACATTGCTTCCCACCTAAATACGATTGAATAGTACAGTGCATTGCACCAAGTGGGCATTCCATTAATACTTTTACTACTACCGAATCAGGATCTGTTGCATCTCACATAAACTTTGTTTTATCATTGCCCACACATTCCTAATACTGTTAGGAGCTGCTCCTTAAGTATAGGTGTGGTGGGAGGCAGGGAGAGAGGGAAAGAAGGAAAGAGAAAAGGAGGGAGGGCATGGTGGGAGGCAGGTCTCAGAATTAAGGAACCAACCTGCCTGTTGTCCACCAGCCCCACAGAGTTCTGCCATTTCCTGTATGACCTTGGGCAAGTCGCTTCATTTTTCTGCATTTAAGTTACCTCATCTGCAAAATGGGGATTAAGGCTATGACTCCACATGGGACAGGGATTGTGTCTAAACTGTTTAGTTTGTATTTATCTCAGTGCTTAGTGCCCGGCACATAGTGTTTAACAAATGCCATAAAAAATTTTGCTTCCAAACTGTGGACCCAATTCAGTGGGGTGTTAGTGTGGGGCTCTCCCTCACTGCAGGAGAAACTGCATTCCCAGCTCCAACCCCAATGAATGGGTAGATCTCAGGGCCCTTTGGCTTCTAATACAGTGCTCTGCACATAGTAAGCCCTTAATAAATATGATTGAAAGAATGAATGAATAGTGGCTGAGGTCTGCGTATGAGGAGTACTGGCTAATGTCCCTCTCTGGCCGCTGGATCACTCTTCACTTGAACATTTGCTGTTCAGGAAGCCGGGAGCAGAAGAAAGCCTCTCTACAAGCCTCTTTAGGGAAGGGAGTTGGGGCCGGTGGACAAACAGAACTATATGTGAACAGAGATTATGGCTTGTGCTCTGACATCCTCACTGAACCAGATGGATCAGGGACTCCAGAAGATGGATCACAGAGGGATCTTGTGTGGGCAGAGGGAAAGAAATGAGAGAGAGGGAGAGAGAAAGAGTCATCTGTCATCAAGAGTAAAGCCCACCCAAACACAACTGTAAGCTCCTCTCTCGACTTGTAAACTCCTCTTTAGACTAAAAGCGCCTTGCGGGCAGGGAACGTACCTGCCAACTCTGTTTATACTGTACTCTCCCAAGCGCTTAGCATAGTGCTCTGCACACACTAAGCACTCAGATATGAATGATTGCATGTTCCACGATGAACTAGAGAAAGTACAGTCTCTAATGAAGAAGATTGTACTGAACAGTGTGCTGGTAATCTCTCTCAACAGTATTTATTGAGCATTTGCTCTTCTCAGAGCCCTGTACTAAGTCCTGGAGTCAGCATAGGGGCATTAATAGACATGATCCCTGTCCTCAAGAGGCATGCAGAGAGGCTTTCTCTGCCCCCAGCTTCCGGAAAGGCAAACCTTCAGGTGAGCCAGGGTGTTCGGTGACCCAGATGCCAGATAAGGGCATTAGTCTAGACCACCTGCTCTTGACACTCTGCCTACAGCCAGCAGGGCCAAGGGCCCTGAAGGCTACCAACTCATGGAGGCTGGCAACAAGACTCTGAAGACAAGGAGAAATGCTCAAGGGCAACTGAGTTTGGCTTAGAGAAGACTTCTTGCATGACTTGGCAGAGCCCTGAAAGCAAGCAATCTCTATTTAAATATACATTTCCTTTTTTCCCCCGGAGCCATGGGGAAGATCCTGCAGGTGAAATTTCTTATTCACACATGGAAATGGAAAAAGGCAGTCACCCTCTCCAGAGAGGCATGACAGCCCCCACGGAAAATCAACTGGTGCCACCCCCCATCCCTGGCCGCTAGACTGCGGAATAGGAGCCGCCATGGGTGAGTGTCAGGCAAGGTTTCGGCTCCCGTGTCTGAGATCCCTGCATCCATCCCCTGGACCAGGGGCCTTTGGGCCATTGGCTTTCAGCTAATGGAGTCCAGGATATTAAAGGGGCTCCCTGTGCCATGCCTTCAGAGGCATGAAAACACTGCCAGTAATTCCGAACTGAGCGTGCATTTTCACCATGATTAGCTGCAGAGGGCACGCATGCTCTACTTGCAGGCAACCAGCTTTAAAGAGTGGGCAAGAGGCAGGTGGATTTGAAGATTAACTTCCCTAAGCAGGGGTGAACCACTGCCTGCCCCAGCTGGGCCATTCTCGGGGCTCACACACTAGTGGAAAATTCCCCCATTCATTGAAGAAGATAACGCAGTTGTAACTTTTAAATCTGGTCGATGTGCAGCGGCAATTACAGGACGCGGGCTGCCAAGTTTCCAAAAAAGGGATATCTGAAAGATCTCTAACCAGTCACTGCAGCCTAGGGTGGGGCCTGAAACCCAAGGCTAAACATATACAGGTGTATAAGTAGTGGGCCCAGGGCCCAGGTGAGGCACCTGTTTCAGGAACAGACTTGCACAGGTGCTTTGTGAGTTGGCAACCTGTCCTTCACGGAGCATGAGCTCATTTGATCTCCAGGCGCACTCTCCATCACGCTGCAGCCCCCAGTTTCCCAACATCGGCCAGGAGCCCCCCGAGATGAGCATCTATTACGAGAACTTCTTCCACCCCCAGAACGTCCCGAGCCCACAGCGGCCTTCCAGTTTTGATGGCGGAGACTACGGGGGCACCCCAAACCCTTACCTGTGGCTCAACGGCCCATCCCTCACCCCGCCGCCCTACCTGCCGGGCTCCAACACCACTCCCCTGATCCCCCAGCCTTATGGGGTGCAGAGGCAGCTCCTGCCCAACATGCACAGCCTGGGGAGCCCGGAGCTTGGCTGGCTGCCCATCCCCTCCCAGGAGGAGCTGATGAAGCTGGTCCGGCCCCCATACTCCTACTCGGCGCTCATCGCCATGGCGATCCACGGAGCTCCGGACAAGAGGCTGACTCTCAGTCAGATCTACCAGTATGTGGCAGACAACTTCCCCTTCTATAACAAGAGCAAGGCTGGCTGGCAGAATTCCATCCGGCACAACCTGTCTCTCAATGACTGCTTCAAGAAGGTACCCCGGGACGAGGATGACCCAGGTGAGTAGCTCTTTGCTTCAACAATCAGTCGTATCTATCGAGTGTTCACTCTGGCCGGGAGATCACCATCAGGGTAGTAGACCCCGACCCTACCCTCAGGGAACAGATCCTGAAATAAGTAACAGGATTCCAGAGTAAGAGGAGAAATATTCCAGAAGGCAGAGCCTGTCTGGCTTGGTCAGGGACCAAGCTGCCGGGGAGACGGTGGGAGCAGGGTATTCTGAGCTGGAGGCTGTGCCTAGCACTGATGTTCATGACCCCATGGTGGGAACTGCTTGTTGAGGGGGAAGGAAAATGGAATGGCACACGTGCCCCACTCACGTCCACTGTGCCCATTGGGTTGGTCCTGGAGACGGGTGTATGGGAAGGAAACTCTCTCACCAAGTCAGAAGGCTTTAGATTTTCTAGGTTTTAAATATAAAATGGTTCTTTTTAGTGTTTTTCCTCCCATATGCTCCCACTTCTTTCTCGGGGTAGTAGCCGACTATTGGTACTTTCCAAGAGCTTAGTACAGTGCTCTGCACACAGGAAGCACTCAATAAATACTATTGAATGAATGAATGAATGCCTGTGAGAATGGTACCGGGCATCGCTCGCCAGTTTTGTACATGGATGGGTAAGGGCAGCAAGGACTACCATTTGGATATTTGTAAACCTAAAGGTTTGGGGGCATTCTGAATTATTGGAGAGGAGCCTGGTGGTTTTCAGGTTTGCTTTTGGTACTCCCCTGTGAACCCTGTGTACTTAGATTTTTGCACTATGTTTAACTAGGCAAAGGAAACTATTGGACTCTGGATCCAAACTGCGAGAAGATGTTCGACAATGGGAACTTCCGCCGGAAGCGGAAGAGAAAGTCGGATGTCACGTCCAGCACCGGATCCCTGGCGTCTGAGCCGTCCGAGGACAGTCTGCTGTCCGACAGCCCCAAGGCCGCCGAGCACCAAGAGGTCCTGGAGACTTCCTCCCCGGAAACTGACAGTTCCCCTGAAAAGCGGTCATCCCCGCCGGCCTCCAGCACCCCGTGCCTCAGCAGCTTCCTCTCCAGTATGACCGCCTACGTCAACGGCTCCAACTCTGTTAGCCGGTCGGCGCCCATGGGACTGAGCAACGAAGGGGCAGACAAGGTGGGACAGAACGCGGTCGGCTTCAATTCCTATTCCCCGCTCAGCGGCATCCCCGGCCACAGTCCTGGGCCCGAGTGGCCCAGTCCCGTGCCTTCCAGCCACCTTGGCTACAGTGGCTCCGTCCTCAATCAGTTCAACACCCACTTCTACAACAGCATCGGCACCAGTAGTGTCCTGTACCCCAGGGAGGGTACTGAGGTTTAAATTGGAGTGACTCTAGTCCCGGACTGTCGAACTCAGGGACTGAGGGAGCCCCTACTTCCACAGAGGCTTAGGATCCCAGCTCACTCACCTGAACCAAGACTGATTTGGGGGTGGCTGACGGGGCAGTGGGTTGCCTGGCCCAGCCTCACTTCACACCCACTCACTCATACACGTGGACACATGAAAAGCCAGAGATGGTGCAGGTTGGAAGTGGCGGTTGCCCCAGAGTAAACGTGTCTTCCTGGCTTAGCTGCAGCCAAGAGTGGCCAGTCTACTAAGCCTTGACTTCCACCTCACAGATTTAAAGCCCCAAACCAGCCTAGCTTCTCTGTTGCCCAAGTTTAGCTTTGGTACTCTGAGTGCATGGGCACAATTCTACAGCACACCCCAAGCCCTGGACCTAGAAACAAAGGTTAGATTAATCCAGCAGAACCTATTTGCTTAAGGGAAATGCCTCATCCAGGGTCAGTAATGACACCTTCCCACCCCAGTGAGCCCCGGACAGAGACAGCTGAGCCCCCCCGTAAAGTATTCAGGGCTTAGTTTCATGTGTGCCAAGAGCTAATTGAGGCTTGAAGGCCACCTGTAAATATTGTTCAAGATTTTCCTTTCAGAGTCCCTGGGAATTTAGAAAGTGCAAAGGGAAAATTCAGCCCTTCCTTTTTATAGACGAAAAGAGAGACCGTGGACTCCATCTTCTGGGCAAACAGCTGCAGCCACACCAGACACTGTCAGCACTGTTGGAAAAGACTGAAGGGTAGGAAATTTGCAGAACTGTTTTGTGAACAACGCAACAGTGGTTGTGATTTGTGTATCTATTTTGCACCCTAGGGTTTCATCAGAAAATGCCCTAGGGTGTATTTTATTAATAAAACCTTTGTACAGAACTGCTTGTGTGCTTTCCTTTAAAAACAAATGTTTCTTTCGCGGTCCATAGGGTCAAAAAATCTTGGGTTCATAATAGTAACAGTAGTGGTATTTGTTAAGTGCTCACTATGTGCCAATCATTTTGACATTTGTTAAGCACATATTATGTGCCAAATACTGTACTAAGTGGTGGGGTAGATGTAAAATGATCACGTCAGACACAGTCCCTGTCCTACATGGGGTTCACAGTCTTAATCCCCATTTTACAGATGAGGTAACTGAAGCACAGAGAAGTTAAGTGACTTGCCCAAGGTCACACAGCAGACAAGTGGCAGAACAGGGATAAGAACCCACGTCTTTATGACTCCCAGGCCATGCTGCTTCTCTAAGCTGACAATTTAACTGGCCGATGATTGTAAGGACAAATCCTTAAGCCTGTCCCACCCCATCCCAAGAAGGGCTCAGGATGCCGGAAACTTTTGGTTTCTGAATTCTGCAGATCAGGTAACGTCCTGATCTGTGTGACCAACATGACAAACTTTCCCTTGGGGCATTCCACAGAAGATTGGAAAGATGATGATTCTGCAGGCTTGACAAGGCCCCCGACTTTGTAGACTCTCCTTTGTTTAGCTACCCACCTATGGCTGTTCTGGCAAGGCCACTTGGAGGGTCTATCCCAAGTTCGATTTAAGAAAGAAAGAGGTTGTGCAGTGAAGACGAGGTTAACACTGAGAAAGGGGTGAGGGCTCTAAATGGGGCCTGGATGTAGCATCTCTTGCCATTGCAGTTATGGAAACGTAATGAAAACCCACAGAGAGGAGATGTGAATGACAAGAGGGGAAGGAAGATAGATTGATAGTAATAACTGTGGTATTTGTTTAGTCCTTTCTATGACTCAAGCACTGTACTAAACACTGGAATAGAGGCAAGATAAGCAGGACGGACCCAATCCCTGTTCCTCACGGGATTCCCAGCCTAAAGAGGAGGGAGAACAGGGACTGAGTCCCCCTGTAAGAGTTGAGGAAACTGAGCCATACGCAGAAGTTAAAAATCTTGCCCAAAGTCACAGAGCGGACCAGTGGCAGATCCAGTTTTTGAACCAAGGTCTCTGACCCAACACAGTCTGTGCCCTTCCCACTAGGCTATGTTGCTTCTCAGATCCAAGTCAGTGTGTCCTCTGAGAGCCTTTGCAGTAGGAGTGCCCTGATTTCTGTGAAGGATGAATAGCACCTTTTCCCTCAAGCAAGCTGGACAACTTCTTTGGGCTGGAGAAGGAGACAGGAAAGGAAATTGGGAGGGAAGCAGTACAGCTTAGATTAGCACCTGGCAGGAGAAGGGGCTGAAAGTATGTTCCTTTTGCAAGGAAGTAGAATGAATCTAATCCAACAGACAGTAATTACGCTGTTCGGAGCCTCTGCCTTCCTGATGTGCTATGAGTCCATAAACCCCAAACCCAGGGAGAGGTAGGGGAGAAAGATAGAGAAGCTGCATGGTCTAATGGAAAGAGCACAGGCCTGGAAGTCAGAAGGACCTGGGTTCTAATCCCAGCTCTGCCACTTGTCTGCTGTGTGACCTTGGGAAACTCACTTAACTTCTCTGTGCCTCGGGTACGTCATCTGTACAATGAGGATTAAGACTGTGAGCCCCATGTGGGCCAAGGACTGGGTTCAACCTGATTAGCTTATATCTACCCCAACATTAATACAATGCCTGGCATAATGTAAATGTTCAACAAATACCATTTTAAAAAATGTGGCTGGCAGGAGGAGCCAAGCTGCACCCTGGGAGATGCCCTCCCACCTGGTGTAGTTGGAGGCTGCAAACTTGATTTAGATTTAGCCCCAGATAGCCCAAGCAGAGCGATGACTTCCCAAAGGTTCTAAGGCTCTGTGGGAAATAGCCACACCTGGGGCAGAGGGAAGGGTAAACTATGGAAGTGAGGGAGAGCAATAAGGCAGAGCTTCCCAAAGAGCAAACTGCTCTGTAATTGTCTTGCCAAATTTTTACCGGGTTCCTCAGATCGGCAAAATTAACATCAGCCTGCCCGTTCCATCGGCTCTTCTAGAATCAAGGGTATGTGTTATGCAGAAACATTTGTTGTCTACAAACTTCCTGCTAGGTGCTGGGAATGGGAAGAGGGAAGATCACCCATGGTATTTACTGAATACTCACTGTGTACAGAGCATAATACCATGTACCTGGGAGAATACAATAGAACAGAGATGGTAAACACATTTCCTGGCTACAATGAGCTTAAAGTCTAGAGGATGCCATGAAAATCAAGCTCGTGATGTGTAACTGTGCTTAAGTTTGTGATGTGTAACTCAGCTCTGACCAGCTGGCCCGGCTAACAATGAGTGGAAAAGGCATCATTCCACAAGACAACGTGGTAGTGGGTCCATTTTCCCGTATGGATGGTGGTCTTGATTTTCACTATGAGTTTAATGAATGAAACTAGCCTCTCTGGCCTGTGCTCAGCTCAGGATTGGAGAGGAAAAGCAGCTTCTGTGAAATCAACTCAAAGTGTCGCCTGTGTTTGCCTTCTCTTGCAGTGGCTGGATTGAAAATATTATGAAATTGCCCTTTGTTTCTAGCTCTCTCAATGCTCCCTTTGAGGTTTCATGTGACAGAAATACTGCAATGTTACAAACATAAATCGCTTCCTCCCACTTGTCTTTCCAATCCCTCACGGCTGTGAATGTCCCCATCCCTTACAGTCTGAGGTGGTGGGCAGAATTCTTAGGAGACCCTTCTCGTGCCCACACAGCCAGGGAGGTCTTAGAAACCCACAGAAGATGTTTAGTGCTGGAAGGAATGGTGGTACTGATCTTAATAGTTTTTCTCACTCAGTGGCTAGATAATAAGGCTTTGTATCAGGTCTCCCTCCTTTGCAGTCAAAGATTTACCTCATGATGAGTTGAGGACTAAACTCAGAGGCTTCAACAGTGTCCCGATCGCACTATTTCATTGCCTCCCCAAGATGGTGTTGTTTCTGGACAGCCATTTTTCGATAGAGATCAAAATCCAAAGTACTTTTTTGAACAACATTCTCAGAAATGCCTCCAATGCCAAAGTCACCAATGAATGCAGGGAATTAATTACTAAATTTCTACCAAGGCTCAAGCAATTCAGAGACTAGAAATCCTTTCTCCATTTGCCACAATCTCTCCTCAAACTTTTATGAGTCCCTCATCAGATGTGAGTAAAGTTTGTTCTCACTAACTTTTTGGGTAGAAATCAGGAATAATGATTAATATATAAGCAATAATAATATCTGTTAAGCACTTATTATGTGCCCAAAACTGTACAAAGTACTGCGAGAGATGCTAAGTAATCAAGTCAGACTCAATCCTTGTCCCACATGGGGCTCACAGTTTAAATAGGAGCATTGAATCCCATTTTACAGATGAAGAAATCAAGGTCCAAGGAACTAAATGATGTGCCCAAGGTCACACAGCAGGCAAGTGTCCCAGCCAGGATTAGAACAGGTTACAATCTAACAATAGCTAAGTATCATCATTGTCCCTGCTTGGACAGAAAGAAGTTATTTCATTCCAAAAATAGCTGCCACTCACTTCCCAACTCCCAGAACATCTTTCTGAAACATATGCCAAATAAAACAGATTGTCCTCATTAACTGATAAAATTGATCTACTAAATTATCTGTGAAGATGTGAACAAAAAAAAAGCCCAGAGTAAAACACTAATGACTAAGAAATAAGAACCCCCACCACCACAACCCAGCCCATTTACTGGACAAATGCCAGGACTCAGTAGAATAATGGAATAGTGGTAATAAGGCTTAAAAAAAACTAAAAATGAAGTTCAGAACCTGAAAGGGCACTGGGGAGTATTTAAAAAGGCAATAGTAGACACATTCTGGTATTTTAAAGGGCAGGATAAATGATCTTTGCTATTATTTTTACAGAATTTCCACCTCTGTGAGGGGTGTAGTTAGGCAGTGACACAGAGCAGGCAGGCAGGGAGAATTTTCACCAGATGAGAGGTGGCTTTGTTCCGGTGATTGGAGGTGACCTCCACTCTTCCCAGGACACAGCACAGCGCCGGCGGCCAATGAACACTAAGAAAGGGGGATACATGCCCTATCAAGAGGGACTTATGGGCAGCAATCCAGAGAGGGTGGGGGTGATAGCCTCTGCAGTATTAACTTGCTTATTAGAAGAATGAGGATTTGATATATGAGATATGATATATGAGAGCAGCTTTATTTTACCTGATCATTTTTGTCCAGTTTCTTTGAGGCCAAGATTGCCTTTCTGGTTTCCACCATGAAAAGTATCAGCAATTTTAGAATACGGAGACCAGAGCATCAATGTTGAACTGGAATCTGCTCGCTTGAGGAGTTCTGGGACTGTGAGAAATGGAAAATGTGCTGTGGTTGAGGGAGAGAGTGAGAGAGTAGGCAAACCTGGGAGCCCCAGCCCACCCACAGCTGACAAAAGTTGGGAGCAGGATTAGAACTCATGACCTCTGACTCCCAAGCCCATGCTCTTGCACTAAGTCACGCTGCTTCCTGGTCTTGTCTGCTGTATGACCTTGGTCAAGTCTCTTCACTTCTCTGTACCTCAGTTACCTCATCTGTAAAATGGGGATTAAGACTGTGAGTCCTGTGTGGGATATGGACTGTATCCTACCTGATTAACTTGTATCTACCCCAGCACTTAGTAAAGTGCTTAAGCAATGCCATTAAAACCAAAAAAAAGAATGTTTCTCCAGGTGGATCCCAATCCCTTCCACTTGCTCCAGAACCCTGCAGTCCCTCAAAGACCTTGGAGAACACAGGTGCCACTTTCACTTAATGGATGTAGAGTATTCGTTCATTCAATTGTATTTATTGAGTGTTTACTGTGTTCAGAGCAGCACTGTACTAAGCGCTTGGGAAGTACAAATCTATTGCACAATTGCATTGCACCAATCTTTGCTGAAACATAATGGGCTTCCTGGAAACAACAAAAAAGACAACTTCGAAGCATGCAAGCAAGCTCACCAGAGACCTGGAGGGCTGGCAGGTCTCTCTCTCTGGTACTGCTGCACTGCTTTCCTTGACTAAGCTCTCAGTTCCAATCACTCATATTTATTGAACACCTACTGTTTGCAGAGCACTGTACTAAGCACTTGAGAATACTTTTTAAGCCCTCCCTTTTGCATTGCCTATGTCCTTTGGGCTGTGCCCCTTAAGTGCTTTGATTTCCACTCCACCCCCTGAACACTTTCATACAGATGCATAAAAAGTTTTTGATTCCTTTCAGCTCATGGGATCACTCTCCTCTTCATGACTAGACTATAAGCGCATCCTTCTAGACTGTAAGCTCATTGTGGACAGGAAAAGTGTCTATTGGTATAATAATGATAATAATGGCATTTACTAAGCGCTTACTATGTGCAAAGCACTGTTCTAACCACTGGGGAGGTTCAAGGTGATCAGGTTGTCCCACGGGGGCCTCATAGTCTTAATCCCCATTTTACAGATGAGGTAACTGAGGCCCAGAGGAGTGAAGTGATTCGCCCAAAGTCACACAGCTGACAATTGGCGGAGCCAGGATTTGAACCCCTGACCTATGACCCCAAAGCCCAGGCTCTTTCCACTGAGCCACGCTGCTTCTCTGGTATATTGTATTCTCCCAGGAGCTTGTATTTTGCACATAGTAAGTGCTTAATAAATACTAATAAATAATTAATCCATAATTTACTTTCATGTCTGTCTTCCCTTCTAGTCTGTAGGATCCTTCTAGGTAAGGATCATATCTAGCTATTCTTTTGTATGGTACCCTCCCAAATGCTTAGTACGGTGCTCTGCCCACAGTAAGTGCTCAATAAATACCATTGATGGATTGATTAGAGAAGCAGTGTGGCTCAATGGAAAGAGCACGGGCTTTGGAGTTAGAGGTCATGGGTTCAAATTCTGACTCCGCCAATTGTCAGCTGTGTGACTTTGGGCAAGTCACTTTATTTCTCTGTGCCCCAGTTACCTCATCTGTAAAATGGGGTTTAAGACTGTGAGCCCCCTGTGGGACAACCAGATCACCTTGTAACCTCCCCAGTGCTTAGAACAGTACTTTGCACATAGTAAGCACTTAATAAATGCTATTATTATTATTATTATTAAGATATCATGGTGTCCTGCTGCCTTGGACACCTAAAAACTAATCAAAGAAAACAGACCTAGCTGGACTCTGTGATGGGAAAGCTATCTTGCCACTCTAGAACAAAAAGTGCCTTCTCTCATATTGCTAAGCCAGGCAAAGAAGCTGCAGAAATGATCCAGCCAGAAACATTCTCCTGTTTTAAATGTATCCTTAACCTCATGACTGAGAACAGTAGTTATCAGGTGTCCTCAAGGTGCCCAACACTTTACTAGATGTCATAAAATGTGCCTTGACTCTGTCCACACGTATTAAATCTCTCCCTTACCCATACTAGTGGACCAACTGATTTCCAGGTCCTCATTGTCAGTCATCCCATCATGACACTGCCTCTAACTGATGCTTAAAGCACTGCTTTAAGAAGTTTGATGTCCATGGTAAGTCCTATTCTTTCAAAAGTCTGGTAGGAAAGAGTGGGGAGTTAGGTTTGCTCTCAAAAACACTAGTTTGGTTTGAAGTTTAATGCCACATTAGCATCACGTTCTGCCTACTGGTCTCCTAAAAATAATACTGCCCTTCTTGATTTGATTTTCTTCTTATTGTCTTTCCTTGTATAATTTGTGGCTCAGTGGAAAGAGCACGGGCTTTGGAGTTAGAGGTCATGGGTTCAAATTCCGACTCCGCCAATTGTCAGCTGTGTGACTTTGGGCAAGTCACTTTATTTCTCTGTGCCCCAGTTACCTCATCTGTAAAATGGGGATTAAGACTGTGAGCCCCACGTGGGACAAACTGACCACTTTGTAATGTCCCCAGTGCTTAGAACAGTGCATTGCACATAGTAAGTGCTTACCAAATACCATCATCATTATTATAATTGTCCATTGTGCTGCCTAAAGAATGCATATTCAAGACTAGTGGGGCAGGCTGCCAGGAGGAGCCACTGAAGAAAAATCAATCAATCAATCAATCAATCGTATTTATTGAGCGCTTACTATGTGCAGAGCACTGTACTAAGCGCTTGGGAAGTACAAATTGGCATCACATAGAGACAGTCCCTACCCGACAGTGGGCTCACAGTCTAAAAGGGGGAGACAGAGAACAGAACCAAACATACCAACAAAATAAAATAAGTAGGATAGAAATGTACAAGTAAAATAAATAAATAAACAGAGTAATAAATATGTACAACCATATATACATATATACAGGTGCTGTGGGGAGGGGAAGGCGGTAAGGCGGGGGGATGGAGAGGGGGACGAGGGGGAGAGGAAAGAAGGGGCTCAATCTGGGAAGGCCTCCTGGAGGAGGTGAGCTCTCAGCAGGGCCTTGAAGGGAGGAAGAGAGCTAGCTTGGCGGATGGGCAGAGGGAGGGCATTCCAGGCCCGGGGGATGACGTGGGCCGGGGGTCGATGGCGGGACAGGCGAGAGCGAGGTACAGTGAGGAGATTAGTGGTGGAGGAGCGGAGGGTGCGGGCTGGGCAGTAGAAGGAGAGAAGGGAGGTGAGGTAGGAGGGGGCGAGGTGATGGAGAGCCTTGAAGCCCAGGGTGAGGAGTTTCTGCCTGATGCGCAGATTGATCGGTAGCCATTGGAGGTTTTTGAGGAGGGGAGTGATATGTCCAGAGCGTTTCTGGACAAAGATAATCCGGGCAGCAGCATGAAGTATGGATTGAAGTGGAGAGAGACACGAGGATGGGAGATCAGAGAGAAGGCTAGTGCAGTAGTCCAGACGGGATAGGATGAGAGCTTGAATTAGCAGGGTAGCGGTTTGGATGGAGAGGAAAGGGCGGATCTTGGCAATGTTGCGGAAAAAGACAGTTGAGAACAGACCCAAGAATGACCTTGACTTTAATTCTTAGGGAAAGAAGCCAGGAGACAAATTCAAATTCAATTCAGCTCAGTTTTTTTTTAAGTACATCTTAAGCACTTATTGTATGCCAAACACTATACTAAGCACTGGGATAAATACAAAATAACAGGTTGGACATAGTCTCTATCCCACACGGGGCTCACAGTCTTAGGAGGAAGAAGTTGGATTTAACCCCCATTTTACAGATGAGGAAACTGAGGCAGAGGGAATTGAAGGGCTTGCCCAAGTCACACAACAGACAAGTGGTGGAACCAGGATTAGAACCCAGGTTTTCTGACTTCCAGGCCCGTGGTCTTTCCACTAGGTCATGCTGCTTCTCAGTTCCTAATCATTGTGTATTTCCAATGTGCCTGACACTCAGGAAGCCAACAAAGCCCTTCTCTGCACACTCAACAATGTTTCTCAGAGAAGAGAAAATGATAGCACCAGCTGGAACTCCAGAAAGGAAAAGAAGACTTGGAGTTTTGCAAGCAAAATCTTCATCTGATGAAGGGCTTTTTTGAATCCTGGGTCCACACACTAGTCAAATCTAAACTGAATGCCCAAGTTAGTAAGTGGTCTTTTTTTCCCCTTTTTTACAGTATTTGTTACTTACTAAGTGCCAGACACTGTTCTCTGGAGCTCACAATCTAAAAGGGAAAATCAGACACACACAGTTCAAACCTAAATGTACAAATCAATTCCATAATTATTATTATGATGATATTTGTTAAGTTCAGAAATGACTGGAATGAATTGAGGGAGAGGAGTGAATCAGATATTATGCAGGTGGATTGGAGACTGGTGAGGTGAAGCAGCTAAAGCTTCCTGAAGGAGCTGACCTGGAAGGTGTCGTGAGAGGGCAGGAGCAGAGAAGGCTGTTCCTGAGCCTAAGTGATCCCTTGGGCAAAGGTTCTGAAGCAGGAGAAGGAAGACTAGATGGGTAACAGATGGGCTAAGCTGGGATGGACAATATCAGTGAATCTCACTGGTCACTCTCCGCCTATGAAGACTAGATTCCCGCAGTCCCTAGCATCTCTGGGACTCCCTTAGAGTTGGACACATTGCTTGAGTTTCAGGTTTTTATTTTTCATTTCTCCTATATTTTCTCCCAGTGTGCATAGAACAGTGGTCTGCATAGTGCAAGTGTTCAATAAATACATTGATTAATCGATTGACTCACAGTCCAGGCTGACAGCATTAATGCAGGGCAGCCCCTTTTTGCTTCCCTGTGCCACTTTCCTTCTTCCCACTGGCCATTTCCTCCTGGTGAGTAGGAGCTGGGAGGAAAAGCTGGCTCTGGGTGTTTGTTTTGAACATGTTGTGTATTTTTAGGGAACCTGCGGTCAGATAAAAATGTCACCACAAACAGAGAGGATACGCTGAATAAACACTTTCGAGGGAGAAAGATATGAGGTGGCTATTGGGCGAATACCCATCACACACGGCTGAAGGGAATCTTCCAACCAGCCTGGAATGATAAAGCAACATCTAGAGAAAATTCTGCTGGGTTGGGTGAGCATCCATTGTTTGCAGAGCACTTGTATTAGGTGCTTTAGTGAGTCCATGCCCTTAAGGTATTTGCAGTCTAATGGAGTAGATAGGCAAACACAAATACCAAAACATAAGAAGAAATTCGAGTGAGAGAAAAATATACATGTCATTTAGAGAGAGATCAGAAAGTACTAAAGATTTACTAGAATCAAGTCCCTGGTTGGGAGAGGGGTGTTACTTTTGGAAAAACTACCTAGAGGAGATGAACTTTTATTAGAGATTTTAGCGAGGAATGGGCTGAAACGTTGATTGATATCAGTGTAAGGATCGAACCATCTCTCAACCAAGGGCCACTGGTTAGTCATAACAACAAGCAGGGCAAAAGGGAAGAAGGAAGAAGTGCCAGGATGACAGGGTAAATATGGTCTGGACTCCAGTAAATCCTCCCCACAAATAACAGCAGGGAGTTGGGTGGATTTTTGAGTTACTTCATGGACTTTCTTTTTCTATTAAACCTTGGAAGTAGTCCCCGACCCATCAGGTCAAGGAAGCATCAAGCAAATAATAACAAAAAAAATGCATTAAGCTCCTTTGTGTTGCCGAAAAGGCTCTAGGGGGCAGGATTAATGCCAACTCACTAGATGCTAAAGTGCTTTACACAACTTGTACCAAGCAGCAGGCTTGTGTTATTCTGGAGTATTAGGAATCCTCATTCAATCACTCCATCAATGTCATTAACTGAGTGTTTATTATGTGCAGAGAGCACTGGCTTTAGCACTTGGGAGAGTACAGTACAACAGAGTTGGTAGACATGTTCCCTGCCCACCAGGAGAGGAAGCTGGCTCAGTAACACAGTGTTCGCACTCAATCTCCTGAGCCTCTGGTTAAAGGGAGTCCGGTCATTCTAATCGGAAGGCACACACCATCCTACCATTCCTCCAGCTCTGAAATAGAGAGCAACTCCCAGCTGTCCTTAGGGTCAAATCCAGACCACTAGCTCTAACATCTAATATTTTTCCCCAGTGTTTCATCCCCTCCTCATCCTTTAACTTATTTTCCCCTCATTATTCCCATTTCAGCCTTTCACTTACCCTAACCAACCCTCTCATCATCTACAGATGCAACTCTCTTGCCCCAAAGCTCTTGCTCACCCTATTTCTTGCCTGGCATCTTTTTCCAATTTATCTTCATCAATCTACACAGCCCCACCCTCCTTCAAATCTCTGCAAAAATCCCACCTCCTCCTTGAAGCCTTCCCAGAATGCATTCCTCATGCTGTGCATGCATGAGAGACACAGGGGCATTCAAACCTCACCATGCCCTGACAGCCTCCATCTATAAACCAACCTTCTTCAACCTAGAGTCCACTCAGTTGGATGGGGAGAGAGTGGAAAGGTAAGGTTGGGGAAATGTCAGCCAATCAATTAATACTATTTATTGAGCACTTGCTGTGTGCACTAAGCACTTGGGAGAGTACAATGTAAATGTTGATAGACAGGTTCCCTTCCCATCATTATTAGCTTACAGTCTAGAGTGGGAGTCAGGCATTAATATAAATTACAGATAAATAAATAAGTGTTGTGGGGTAAATAAATACCAAGTGACCAAAAGGTACAGATCCAAGTGATAGATGGCACAGATGGGAGAAGATGATGCGGAAATAGGGCTTAATCTGGCAAGGCCTCTTTTTTATAACATTTGTTAAGTGCTTACTATGAGCCAGGCACTGTACTAAGTGCCGGGGTAGACAGACAATCTAATCGGACTGAACTCAATCCATGTCCCATGTCATGGGGCTCACACTTTTAATCCCCATTACACAGATGAGGCAACTGAGGCACAGAGAAGTTGTGACTTGCCCAAGGTCACAGAGCAGACAAATGGTGGAGCCAATAATAATAATAATGGTATTTGTTAAGTGCTTATTATGTGTCAAGCACTGTTCTAAGTGCTGGGATAGATACAAGGTTATTAGGTTGTACCACTTGGGGCTCACGGTCTTGATCCCCATTTTACAGATGAGGTAACTGAGAAACAGAGAAGTTAAGTGACTTGCCCAAAGTTACACAGCTGACAAGTGGCAGAGCCAAGATTAGAATCCATGACCTCTGACTCCCAAGCTCGGGATCTTTCCATTAAGCCACGCTACTTCTCTAATGTGATTTGTATTTTCCAAGCTCTTAGTACAGTGCTCTGCACACAGTAAGTGCTCAATAAATACAACTGAAAGAATTCAATTGCCTCTGATTCCCAGTCCGATGCTCTTTCCACTAGGCCATGATACTTTTCATCTCTTGGAGGTGATGACCCTACACAAACCCTGCATATACCAGACTGCTATTAACTCTGGGCAACAGGTTTTAAATACTTATCTGGACCAGATTGAGTTAAAGTCAACTACTCTCCTCCAGTTCATATAGTTTACTGGTCAGCCCTGTGATCGGCCTTTATTGATTGACTCTAGGATCCCATCTCCCCACTGCTACCCCTCCTATGCCCAAGGATAAACCCAGTAAATGGCAAAGTAAGGCCTCCTCGCTTATTAGCAATGGAGCCCTTCCTCTTAGCCTTAACTAAGCTATCTGCAGCAGATCTAGACACACTTAAAGCTTGTCGGCATACAAGAGCATCTGCTGGTGTGGTGGTGTTGAGCTTCAGGGAGGTGAACTACAGCACCTGTGCTCAGGAATCTGTTGATAATAATTGATTGATTGTCTGGATCCTAACCTAAGGCAAGCACAGCTGAACAAAGTCAGGACCGAAACCTTGGGCTACAAGAGTAGGCTAAGAGTTGCGGGGCAGCTATGCTGAGGGGTGAAAGGATACCTGGCAACTTTAATCCCTTAATACCAACTTTTTATTTCCTTGTTCCTATGTGTGGCAGGTAAAACTGATCTCTCTTTCTTTCTGATTCAGCACAATGAGTTAATGTAATGTTAATGAATACTCCGAGGAAATGGAAACAAACATAACTACTGAGAAAACCTGATTTCACAGTGCCTAGTAAATTGTTGAGACAATGTAGGCAATGTAATAATAAGTATTAAACACTTTCTGTGGGTTAAGCACTGATCTAAGTGTTGGGGTAAAGGCAAGTTATTTGGGTTGGGCCCAGTCCTTGTCCCATATGGGTCTCACAGTCCAAGTACCAAGGAGAACAGGTGTTGAATCTCCATTTTACAGTTGAGGAAACCGAAGCACAGAGAAGTTAAGTGATTTACCCAAGGCTACACAACAAACAAGTGGAGAATCAGGATTAGAATCCAAGTCCTCCGAGTCACAAGGCTGTGTTCTTTCCACTAGATCATACTGCTTCCCAATATCTGATCAGCCAAGACAAAGGTGGCATTTGGGGTTTGGAATGATGCAGATAATTTCTTCTGTGCACCGAGCCTCAGGCAATTTGACTCCATGCTCCACCCAGCCTTGAGGATGTACTCTTGGGAGCAACACACTGCATTTGTAGGGGTCTCTTTTTACCATTTACTGACTTGACTCCCAGCATGGAATTTGCATTTCTATTAGACCTTCCAAGACTGTCTGCTGAATATGCAGCTTCAAAGGCTTTAGGTGACTCACCTTTTACTCCTCATTTACCTGCTCTTCTGTCACAGAAAGGCTGTAATTTTATTTATTAAAATATTCAACGACATGATGCAAATATGTTTTTCCAAAAAAGGTCAACAGGAAAGACTGATTCCAATGATCACTACCTAGCTTTCTGTTCCCAAAACCCTTTTAAAAATACAGTCTCTTTCTGCTAAAAACATGTTTTTAACCTCACAATTTGGATGCATTAGGGAATGTCCTTTTCACAACATGAGTCTGTTCTGTTATACCATAATCTTTGAGATGGGACGAGTAGATTCAGTGAAGGAAGAAAGAGCTCTGCAAATCTTCTAAGACTAGGATCAAGACAAGACCTGAGGCAACAAGGCTATGGAATGGCTTTGGTTTAATTGAGTCAGAAGAACTGATTTCATTCATTCATTCAATTGTATTTATTGAGCGCTTACTGTGTGCAGAGCACTGTACTAAGCACTTGGGAAGTACAAATCAGCAACATATGGAGATGGTTCCTACCCAACAACGGCTCACAGTCTAGAAGGGGGGGAGTTCTAATTGTACCTCTGCCACTTGTCTGCTGAGTGACCTTGGGAAAGTCACAACTTCTCTGGTCCTCAGTTATCTCCTCTGTAAAATGCAGATTAAGATTGTGAGCCCCATGAGGGACATGGACAGTGTCCAGCGTGATTATCTTGCATCTACTCCAGTGCTTAGTATAGTGCCTGGAACATAGTAAGCACTTAAATAAGTTTTTAAAAAATGAAATGTTGCTATAATTTCCTGTCTCTCTCAGCCTTACAAAGCTAGATTACTTTTTGTTTCTTTTCAGTGTTGCCACTTTATAGCATTTGATTCAATAAAATAATGAGCAAAAACATGCTAAACATTATGCTAGTGATGGACGTAACAGTAATTATAGGAATTTATACTATTTCTTCTTGGTATTTTTGAACCATTTTTCCCTTAACCATTAATTCCATTGAATTGATGAGACTAAGTATGATTTTGCCATAACAGGAGACTTTTCAGGAACTCATCTACCTCTGGCATTTTCAAATTCAATTGATAATATTGCCAAATTCACTCATCTTTTAGGGGGAACTTATTAATTCCTTTTAATTATTTACACCTTTGAAAATAATCTTTCACCTGCCATCACCAACATTGTTTAAATCAGGGAAGTTCTTACTGCCACCCAAGTGTTTGGAAAGTTTAAATATAAGTCAATTTCAAAAATGTACTTTGGAATTTGATATGCATCCATTTTGAGTTTGTGTATTTGTTACGAAATGCTCATTTCTTGACAAATTCATCCAGTCAATATTTTTCATTCATTCACTCAGTCATATTTATTGAGTGCTTACTGTGTGCAGAGCACTGTACTAAGTGCTTGGGAAGTACAAGTTGGTAACATATAGAGACGGTCCCTACCCAACAGCAGGCTCACAGTCTAGAAGGGGGAGACAGATAACAAAACAAAACATATTAACAAAATAAAATAAATAGAATAAATATGTACAAGTAAAATAAATAGAGTAATAAATACGTACAAACATCTATACATATATACAGGTGCTGTGGGGAGGGAAAGGAGGAAAGGCAAGGGGGACGGAGAGGAGGAGGAGGGGGAGAGGAAGGAGGGGACACAGTCTGGGAAGGCCTCCTGGAGGAGGTGAGCTCTCAGTAGGGCTTTGAAGGGAAGAAGAGAGCTAGCTTGGCGGATGTGCGGAGGGAGGGCATTCCAGGCCAGGGGGAGGACGTGGGCCGGGGGTCGACGGCGGGACAGGCGAGAACGAGGCACAGTGAGGAGGTTAGTGGCAGAGGAGCTGAGGGTGTGGGCTGGGCTGTAGAAGGAAAGAAGGGAGGTGAGGTAGGAGGGGGCGAGGTGATGGAGAGCCTTGAAGCCGAGTGTGAGGAGTTTTTGCCTGATGCTGATCTTAATATGATCTCTTCATTTTTTAAATTTCTTGCAAAAAATCCTCATTTCATCATCACATGTTTCTTAATTCCATATTGTCATCTAACAGGCCAAAAGCTCTGCTATGCTCCCCTAACAAAGAAAATACTCTGTTTTTGTGGTAGTACGAAAATTGTAGATGACAAATGAATAGTGTAATATGCTTCCGGCCTTCATACAGCATCCACACTTTTGCCAATTTCAAGGGCAATTTTAGAAAGTGTGGCTCAAAATTTCATGAGACATTTTTGACTTTGAAATTAAGTGAAATTATCTTTTGAAAGTATATTAGAAAAAATTATTTATATTGTCCCACCAGTCACTCAGGTAAGAATTAGGTTGTAGTCACTTTTCTTTAAGCTCATCACCCTTTCCCTGTTCACTTCCCCACCTCATCCCCACTTCCCTCTCCCTCCCCTCAACTCACCATGTTTCTTTAAGCCTCTGTCCCCATGGTTTCCCATGCATCTGTTCTTAACAGTCCCATGAAACTCCTATTGTCAACCTTTTTTAATCCTTCCTTCATGGATATTTTAAAGTCTGCATGGCCCAGGACTTCCGAAGCCATAGTGTAGGGGGAAGAGGAGGTGGCAGAGAGATGTGGATGTGGTTTGATTGACCCGCATAGTGGATATAAAGAGACATTCTCGACTGTGAGTCCTATGTGGGAGACAGACTATGTCTAATCTGATTGCATTTTGTCTACTCCAGTGTAAGTAAGCAGTGAGCAAGCAGTCCAGTGACACATAGCATTGAATAAATACACCAATCATTACTATTATTATAATTGTTTAACAATAATTCACATGGAGGAAAAGAACTGGAAGGTTTGTGGTTGAGGGCAAAAAAGCAGGGTCTGAAATCCAATAACCATGAACAAGAAACCATCATGGAGGAGAGGAGGCAAACACCCTAGCCAAGCAAAGCTGGAGTTTTTAAAACAACGGTTACAGAAATGAGCCAAGAAAGCAAATGTGTAAAGTGGAAAGTGAGAGGAAAAAGGAGGGAAAGCCTAAGCATAATTTTCTGGCAAATTCTCTGTATGTTTCATCGAGACTGTGTGTGTGTGATCCGTAGACACTCCATGCTTTTGAAATGTATCTGGTAGGAGCATCTCATTGTAGAACTCTTTCCATCTTCTTTTCCACCAGCTTAAGTAGACATCATCACCATAGCCAAGGGGGCCCCATGCAGGGCCCCAAACTGAGCTCAATTTGAAGATGTCCACAAAATCTGGATGAAACATCAACAAAGGCCATTTAACAAGTAATAATTCACATCTGGCACAAATTATGTCAAAATTATGAAGGCTTTCCATCTGTTCCTAGCTGCAAAACCCGCATACCACTGTATATATCAAATATATGGAGCTAACATTGGGGCTTGAAGCTGTCACATGCAGCAAATGAAATGATCCATGTCTGTGTTTTGTTGCCACAACTACAAATGCTTGGCCGACATTCTCTTCCACACTAAACCCACCTCAAAACTCACTCTCTTTTCCCTTGACAAAGTATTTGCTGCCTTGTCCTGTTTCATGCTGTCTCAATCTTCCTCAAGCCTCTGCCCTTAGAGACATAATACTGAGAGGTTTCTGCCTCCTGCCACATTATTTAAAGTTGAGTGTCACTATATCCTTGAAATGTTCCTTTTGCCCACTTCAACTTACCATACTGCTCAGTAATCCTGTGGCCACTAATTTTCCAGTTGGGCTAACTGGCTTTGGCAGGCACTAAATTTGAGAAGACAAATGCTAGAAAAATATACCTACAATTTACAAAGCAATCCATCAGTGATATGTTGATAATGGTATTTGTTAAGCCCTTACTATGTGCCAAACACTGTTGTAAGCACTGGGGTAGATAAAAGGTAATCAGGTTGTCCCACGTGGGGCTCACAGACTGAATCCCCATTTTACAGGTGAGGTAACTGAGGCACAGGGAAGTTAAGTGGCTTTCCCAAAGTCATACAGCTGAGAAGCAACAGAGTGGGGATTAGAACCCATGACTTCTGACTGCCAAGCCAGGGCTCTTTCTACTAGGCCGTGAGCATTTACTGTAGATAGAGCATTATAGTAAATGCTTGGCAGAATAGAATGCAACACAACTGGTAAACAGGTTCCTGCCCACCAGGAGTTAACAATGATGAGCAGAAACTGGAATGATTAGTATTCCCAGAACCAACTTGGATCGATCTTCATATCTACTAACAGCAATGTACAGTTCACTTCAGTGCTCTGGACACAGTAGGCACTCAATAAATACTACTGATTGATTAATTCATCTGAGAGGAAGAGGTTGATATTTCTGTGTGAAGGATAATGTGCTCAGCACTGAGGGATGATCTGGGCTATATTCAAGATAGAAAGCCATACTCCTCTTGAACGTTTGCTTGGAGTCTACAGAAATCCAAAGGACGGGGAGAAATTGGTGGTACTTTCTGACCCACGTACCAAGAGGAAGTCCCGGGCCATCCGTGGTAACTGCAGAAGCTTCTGAACAATATCTAGGGTTGGGTGGTTTTCAAGATGTCACTGTTAACACCTGGTCAAGTTTCAGTAAATCCTTCTTATGCAAAACTCCCAATAGAACAGAATCACCTATTTGACTCATTCGGCACACTTCTCCATGGCTTAATGCACGGACAAGAAAGACTTAAGTAGTAACTGATGCAATTTTCATGTTCTAAGGGAAATGCAGGCATTTCAAATCTCTTTGCATATGCTATCCTCTGAGAAAGGGCATTGTGATAAGAAGGTGCAGTTAATTTCAATAGTGGCTCCTTCATACGGTCTAAATAGACAAGGTATGATTTGCATAGCTGGCGAATGCTAAAATTAGTAACGTTACTATTTATTACCCATCCATATCCAACTTGTCTTGCCTGGTAGCTTACTAACCAAAATGATTCCAGTCTAAATAAACAATGCCTGTTTCTCCTCAGTCTCTCCTTGGGCTGGTGGTGGCAGCGTGCTTAGCCATTATTTTCAAGAGACAGCTAGTAGCAGTGGTCTTCACTGAGTTAATAATAATAATAATGATGGCATTTACTAAGCGCTTACTATGTGCAAAGCACTGTTCTAAGCTCTGGGGAGGTTACAAGGCAATCAGGTTGTCCCACAGGGGGCTCACAGTCGTCACCCCCATTTTACAGATGAGGAAACTGAGGCCCAGAGAAGTTAAGTGACTTGCCCAAAGTCACACAGCCGACAATTGTTGGAGCTGGAATTTGAACCCATGACCTATAACTCCAAAATCCATGCTTTTTCCACTGAGCCACACGGCTTCTCTGTGCAAAGCCTACATTAAGCACTTGGGAGAGTATAGTACAACAGACTTGATAGATACGCTCTACCAAGCATATTTCGTAAAGATACGTTTTACAAGAAGTAGCATGGCTTAGTGGATAGGGCACAGGCCTAGGAGTCAGAAGGTCACGGGTTCTAATCCCACCTTTGCCACTTGTCTGCTGTGTGACCTTGGGCATGTCACTTCACTTCTCTGGGCCTCAGGTACCTCATCTGTAAAGTGGGGATTGAGACTCTGAGCCCCATGTGGGACAAGGACCGTGCCCAACCCGATTTGCTTGTACCCACCCCAGCACTTAGTACAGTGCCTGGTAAATAGTAGGTGCTTAATAAGTACCATAAAAAATTATATGTTCAATGCCCATGATGGTCCTCAACAGTGTTCACCCATCTTTCTTCGGTTTCTTTGGGTTCCCTCATTGGGAACGTAGTGCAAGATAGAGTTCCCTTATCATCATGCTTTGCAAGAAGCTTTGAAATGGTCTAACTCCAGCTCTGGTTCCTCCACAGGCTTCTAGCCATGAATTTTAGATGAGAAAATAATCAGGACAAATGGGATGATGGTTTGGCATTAACGTCAGGTGACTGGCATGGGACTGACTACACTTGGATGTCTCACTGACACCTCAAACCTAACATGTTCAAAACACAACTCCTCATCTTCCCTCCAGACTCTGTCCTCCCCCTGACTTTCCCATCATTATAGAAAAACATCACCATCCTCCTTGCCTCACTAACCCATACCCTCAGCATTAACCTCAACTCATCTTTCTCATTCAACTTGTCTGCTGTGTTAGCAGTGTTATCAAATGTTGTCAGTTTAAACCTTCACAGTGTTGCTTAAATCCACCCTTTCCTCTCCATTCAGAATGCTACTATGTTAACTTCACTTATCCTATCCCACCTTGATTATATCATCAGTCTCCTTGCTATCCTCCCTGCCTTCCATTTCTCAACACTTCAGTCCACACTTCACTCTGCTGCCCAGATCATTTTTCCACAGAACTGTTCAGACTGTTTCCCCATTGCTCAAGAACCTCCAGTGGTTGCCATTCCACCTCCACCTTGAACAGAAACTTCTTACCATCAGTTATAAATCACGCACTCCTCTCCTATCACAACCCTCAAAAATCTCCAGTGGCTACCAATCAACCTACGCATCAGGCAGAAACTCCTCACCCTCGGCTTCAAGGCTGTCCATCACCTCGCCCCCTCCTACTTCACCTCCCTTCTCTCCTTCTCCAGCCCAGCCCGCACCCTCCACTCCTCTGCCGCTAATCTCCTCACTGTGCCTCGTTCTCGCCTGTCCCGACATCGACCCCCGGCCCATGTCATCCCCCGGCCTGGAATGCCCTCCCTCCCCACATCCACCAAGCTAGCTTTCTTTCTCCCTTCAAGGCCCTACTGAGAGCTCACCTCCTCCAGGAGGCCTTCCCACACTGAGCCCCCTCCTTCCTCTCCCCCTCCTCCTCCTCTCCAACCCCCCTGCCTTACCTCCTTCCCTTCCCCACAGCACCTGTATATATGTTTGTATGTATTTATTACTCTATTTTACTTGTACATATTTATTCTATTTATTTTATTCTGTTAATATGTTTTGTTTTGTTCTCTGTCTCCCCCTTCTAGACTGTGAGCCCACTGTTGGGTAGGGACCATCTGCATATGTTGCCAACTTGTACTTCCCAAGCACTTAGTACAGTGCTCTGCACACAGTAAGCACTCAATAAATACGATTGAATGAATGAATGAACCCAGCCTACACACCTTATTCCTCTAATGCCAAACTATGCAATGTACCTTAATCTCATCTATTTTGCCTCTGACCTGTCTCCCACATCCTATCTCTCACCTGTAATGCCCTCCTTCTTTATCCAAAAGATGATCACTCTCCCCAACTTAAAACCCTTATTAAAAGCACATCTCCACCAGGAGGCCTTCCCTGACTAAGCCCTCATTTCCTCTTCTCCAGCTCCTTTCTACATTGCCTTTGCATTTTAATTTGCACCCTTTATTTACCCCTCCCTCAGTCCCATAGCACTCATGTACATGTCCATAATTTATATTAATGTCTGTCTCCCCATCCCATCAGCTCATTGTGGTCCGGGAAGGTCTTTCTGAACTCTATTATATTCTCTCCCAAGTGTTTTAATACAGTGCTGTGCACACAGTAAGCACTTAATACCTAGTGGATAGAGCACGGGCCTGGGAGTAAGAAGGTCATGGGTTCTAATCCTTGCTCTACCATTTGTCTGCCTTGTGACCTTGGGCAAGTCATGGGGGTTAACATTGTGAGCTCTATGTGGAACAGGGACTGTGCCCAAACCAATTAACTTGTACCTGCCTCATCACTTAGAACAGTACCTGGCACATAGTGCTTAACAAATACCACAGTTCTTCTTCTTCTCCTTTATTCTTCCTCCTTCTTCTCCCGTCTCCTTCTCCTTCTTCTTCTTTCTTCTTCTTTCTCCTTTCTTCTTCTTAATAAATATGATTTGACTGGCTGAGCAAATGCAGAAATTAGGAGTCTGTTTACAGTAGCAGAGGAATGTGTTGATACTTTTCAGGTATGGTTCTTTGTAAGCTTAAACAATGCATTGAAGGTCACTCAATTCTTAACTGTGCAGTAGCTTCCAGATTCCAGTCACTTTGCGATGGACTACGTGCCCCTTTCCCCATGCATGATATTTTAATTCACCACTATTTTAAATCTATACACTTCTGTAGATATAAAGTCAGATTAGTCAAAAGGCAGCTAGACTATTGCTAATTAAGAAAGCTCATTAAATGGATGATGGGAATAGTATATAGATGTCCCTCATTATTACTTTGAGACTCTTATAGCAAGAGAGATTTAGGTTAGACATAAATGAGGAAGAATGCCTGACTGTCACATCCATCAGCTTCAGAGGGAATTGTGGAATCAATATCCTTGAAGCCTGTTATAACTAGGACAGGTAACAACTCAGGAGGTGTGGAGGCAGGGGCATGGACTAGAAGATCTTTCAAGGCTTCTTAAAATTCCGTTGGATAGAAAATTAAAGTTCACAAATAGAAAGAAAAATGAAAAGAAAAATGGGACCAGTTTGCATAAGGATCTATTCATTTTCCTATTCACAGTGTCCATGACCGGGGAGTTGATTGAAAGGCAAATAGTTCAGTCACTGAGGATCTCATCTCTTTGTCTAAATTTTCACTAAGTGGTCCAGATAAATGCTTAATGTTATTAATGTGCTGAGGATATTGAAAAGGCAGAAATACACAATGCATGACTTGGAGGGGATCAAACCAAGGGAAGAATAATAGAAAGGACTGTGTAACTTCATGCATGATCCATTCATTTAAAAGAGAAAACTCAACTGCTTGTTGGAAAGCAATCATGACTGCCAGATGGCGGGAGCAACAGCACTGTCCAAGAGGAGAGGAGACCCACAGATGCCTGGGGCATTGTGTGTGTAGCAGTTAGGAGCTATAAGGCCTGAAAGACTTGGCTTTCATCATTATAGATTTATAGCTCAATGGAACATGGGGAGACTGAAAAATAGTGGCACCTGGACCATTAGTATTGGTAGAAGGAAAGTCCAGAAGCAAATGTGTGGCTAGATTTGGTGAGGTTTTATGCTCTTCCTTAGCCCCTCAGAAAGGCTAGGCATTGTGGTATTAACTAAAGCCCTGGTCCAGGGAGACCAGATTTAGAGGGCAAAGAAATCTGTACTGTCAACACCTATCGAGACATAACCTAAAGCTTTGCAAAAGGCTGGATAGTCGTTTGCACAAAGAAAGAAAAATTGACAGCATGCAGGGAAATCTAGTAAAAGACTGTTCTCCACTGAGAGCAAAATAAACTGCAGCAGACTGACCCTACATCAATTTAGATTAGCCATAATAATGAATAATAATCATAGTATTGGTTCAGCACTTATGTGCCAACCAAGATACACGATAATTAGGTCCTACTTGGGATTCACAGTCTAAGTAGGAAGGAGGTGGGCAGTGAATCTCCACTTTACAGATAAAGTAAATGGGTACAGAGAAGTTAAGTGATTTGCCCAACATCATACAGAGATAACAGACAGAACTGGGATTAGAACCCCATTTTGCAGAAGAGAGAACTGAGACATGTAGAAATCAACTGAACTGCCCAAGGTCACACAAGCGCTTAGTACAGTGCTCTGCACACAGTAAGTGCTCAATAAATATGATTGAATGAATGAACACCCATTTGGCAGAACCAGGATTAGAACTCAGTCCTCTGGCTCCCAGGCCAGTTTTCCTTCCACTAAGCCCTGCTGTCGGGAAGATATAATAATAATGGTATTTGTTAAGCGGTTACTGTGTGCCAAGCATTGTTCTAAGTGCTGAAGGTATCCTAGGTATGGAAGAGTTGTGTAATATTTCACCACTTAAAAAAAAAGTCAAGGAGTTGGTAGAATCCTCTTCCCTGGAAATCTTTAAAAATGGGGTAGATACTGAGAAATATGGCCATTTGCAGTTGGGAAGCAGAGGCTGCAATGCTCAAGTATATGAGAAGAAAGGTCTAAATGACCCCTTAATCTTTTCTAGCTCTTGGATTCCACAAATATGGAAGGAAGTACATATTCCTACATCCTGAACATGCAGTCATATCTGAAACGTTTTCATGGACAGGTGCCCTATTGAATTTTGTATATTTGTTGTAGAAAGCTGCAATAAAAGGGGATTAAAAATGTCATGTGCTAAGGAGAAAAAGTAGCACAGTGCTCTGGCCTCAGCAGTTAATACTATGGCTTGAAAATGACCCTTTTATCTAAGAGTTATGTGGAGAACAACTCTACCTGCTCAGGTGGAGCGTGCCACCTGTTTATAAGTAAACTAATGGCCTAATCTCACCTGGAGGCAAGAACATGAAACAGCCTACACTGTTGGAGAAGGCAAAGCAGGAAGACCAGACAGAGTTAACCCTTCTGAACCTCCCCAGGGCAGTGCTGAAGTCACTATCACCACTGAGATCCCACCATGAAATCCACTGACCCTATCTGAGTCATCCTAGTCTACCTATGGCCTGACCTGCTTCAGGATGTGGGATAGTGAGTGAGGCCCTTGTCTGCAAGGTCTTGGGAATATTGTCTAGGCACACTGTCCTGGAGGTAACAGTAGGCTTCCCTTCTCATTTTACCCCTTCCATAGACCTTTGGGAGTTCAGTTGAGTAAGCCAAATCAACTCCTGGCCCAGGCTTCCATCTGGGAAAAACTGGGAGAGGATTTAGTGGGGAACCTATGGAATGATTAACAGCTTAGAAATGGGGCTGGTGAGAAAGGAGTAGGAAATCCCTTGAACTGGACTAATTCAGATTGAAGGCTAAAAGGAGACTAAACAATCATCTTTGAGAATATGCTATTATAAAATATGGCCAATCACTGTTCTCTCTCTCCACCGAGGACAGTGCAGGAGAGGGTAGACTTGAGTAGTTACAGAAGAGATTTTATTGTAAAGAATTTTCTGACAGTGAAGGTTGTTAATGGAATGGGTGATTGAGGGAGGTTGTGGAATTACCTTCCCTGGAAGTCTTTAAATTAGAGGAGTAATTCACACCTAACTGGGATGATTTGAATGTGTCCTTGCTTGAAAGCGGGAGATTAGATAAAAATGACCTCTCTCCAGGCTCCTTTTAATTCCAGTATTCCATGATAGGCTCAGTGTCTCTTTTCCCAGGAACTGTTGCTGCTTTCTCCTGCTCCATCCACAACACATGGAAGGAGCATGGGCCTGGGGGTCGTAGCTTCTAATTCCACCTCTGCCAGTGGTCTGCTGTGGTATATTGGCCAAGTCATCCAACTTCTCTGTGACTCATTTACTTTATCTGTAAAATGGGGATTCATTGCCTGTTCTTTCTACTACTCTGACTGTGAGTCCTAGGTGGGGCTCACTGTGAGCAGGGAATGTGTCTGTTGTATTGTTAGATTTTTACTCTCTCAAGTGCTTAGTTCAGTGCTCTGCATACATCCATAGGCGCTCAACAAATACAATTCATTCATTGACTATGTCTGACCTGATTAACTTTTCTCCACCCCGGTTCTTAAAACAGTGCTTGACATAGAGCAAGCACATTACAAATACCATAATTATTTTTATTACCTCATCAGCTCCACCCCTCCACAGACATTGATTCCACTAAAATTGAAGCCCAATACCTGGCTATGCATCCATCATACAATAAATGGTATTTATTGAGCAGTTACACTATGCATCACACCTTACGAAGCCCTTGGGAGAGTACAGTATAACAGAGTTGGTAGGCACGTTCCCTGCCCATGAGGAGCTCCCATGTTAATACCTGTAATGTTTTGCCAGAAAAGGAACAGACATGCAATTCTGCAGTGCTAGAAAAGTCACGGTCCCTGGCCTCAAGGAGGTCCTTTTTTCTAAGCTTGAGAGGCAATGTTGCTTAGTGGAAAGAGCCCGGGCTTGGGAATAAGAGAATATGTGTTCTAATCCTGGCTTTGTCACTTGTCTGCTGTGTGACCTTGGGCAAGCCACATAACTTCTCTGTGCCTCAATTACCTCATCTGTAAAATGGGGATTAAGAATGTGAGCCACACATGGGACAACCTGATTACCTTGGGTCTACTCCAGTGCTCGGCACATAGTAAGCGCTTAACAAATATCATAATTATTATTATTACATCTCCTTCCCATTCCTGAGCTGATGAAGGCAGGCCCAGTCTTCCAAGCCCCAGTACACTAAAAGTGTAGAAGAATTCAGTCAAAAGGCCTGACTTGTATAAACCATTTCAAATGAATGAGCACCAAACATCCTATCTGAAGAGACCGAGCACCACCTCTGAAGACTGGATAGGATCCCCATTTTTCAGACAGAGAAATTAAAGAAGAGAGATAAGTGATTTGCTAAAAGATGTGCATAGAAGCTGCATGGCCTAGTGGAGAGAGCACAGGCCTGGTAGTCCAAAGGACCTAGGTTCTAATCCCGGTTCTGCTAATTGCTTGCTGTGTGACCTTAGGCAAGTCATGTAACTTCTCGGCACCTCAGTTTCCTCAAATGTAAAATCAGGATACCTGTTCTCCTTCCTACTTAGACTGTGAGCCTCACAAAGGACAGGGAATGTGGCTGCCCTAATGACTTTATACTGACCCCAGCATCTGGAACAGTGTTTGATACATAGTAAGTGCTTAACAAATACCAGTAAAAAAAAAATAGAGTATACATGCCCAAATGACAACCATACTTCTACATAGATCATTATCTAAGGCCACCAACTATATAAGAGTGAAATTTGGTAAGTCCCCCTACATATACACTTACAGTTTCTCACCCCACCCAATGAGAATCTCTGAATAACCATCTTTCAGAATAGCCCATCACAATTCTTTGTGAAGAAATGCACACTTTAGAAAAGTGCCAGATTCATCCCCCAGGGTAGTTGTATTTCAATGGGACCTGACATCAATGCTGAGAAAAGATGTTAATCTGGTTATGGCCCTAGATCTGGGCATTGCTTACAACCATGTTTTGTTATTTCTTCCCTTCTTACTGCCCAGGATTCCTTGTTCTTTGTGGCTGTTGCACAAGTGTTGCCCAGAGGGGAGGGATGTCTCTATGAATGGATTGTCAGGAACTTCTGGGAAGTAACTCGGTTCCCTTCGAGCCCCAGTTGGCTGCCCATGCAGCCCTGATCCAGAGTCATTCATAGGGAGAGTCAAGCAGAGTGCAGCAAAAATCTTCCTCAAACTCCTGGTTGTGGAGAGTCACCTTTGGGCTGGCGGCTGTCCCTGTCCCTAAGCAGTTTTGCAGAGGGTAGCAGCTCAGCAGTTTCTGCCTTCTCAGTAGATCACATTGACCCCATCAGAAGCAAGACCCTCTGGGCTCCTCTGAGTGGGGAGTGGGTTGGAAGGAAGGCTCCCTGCTCGCTCTTTTGATCCTGATCCAGACTCTCTGGCCAACGTGGAACCCAGGTAGCTCCACTAAACAACTTAGTTCCCCAACACCGAGACTGAGTCATGAAAAAAGACGAGAAAATTATGTCATTCCAGGAGGTTTTTCTGGCAGAATGGTCCAGCACTGAACTGAAAACAGCTTCAGGCACAAAGTGGGGAACTGGGCCAAGACTCACATCGATTTATTACAGCTATTGTTGTTTTAAATGAAAACCAAACTTCCCATTGGAAAACTCTATCTCCTCCCAGCGTCGTAGGGACACACACACCTAGCACCCTGTCTCTCTCATCTCCATTCATTTCCCTCTCTCCCTGGTTGAGAGGAAAGAGAGACACTAAGTCATTGATGACAACAGGATCTCGTGATAGCTGCGTATAAAGCATCAGGACACTACGATCTGGGAGGTGCCATCCAGAGCAAACATTTTCTCTATGTCCTATTTTCCTTTCCCTTAATCAATAAAACTTTCCTATCTTTGTTAATTACCTCTGTGCCAGATGAGGGGGTCAACAAAGGGTTTCTGGATTATTCCATCCTTTGCTTCTCCTCCTCTGCCTAGCTTTTCCTGACTTTGGGCCATTTCCCAACTCAGTAGCACTTCCCCCAAAGAGTGGACATGGGAGGGCAAGAATGCTGAAATTCAAACCAGTTGGTTTGGTCCTGGCTAGCCACTCTGCTGAAAGGTTTGGTGTGGGGAGAAGTGGAAACTACTTGACTAAAATAAGGTTTTAGGATTATCTGTAGATCTCAATTATCTATGCTACCCCTTTCTCTCATATGATGATCCATATGTTTTGTTTTGTTCTCCGTCTCCCCCTTCTAGACTGTGAGCCCACTGTTAGGTAGGGACCGTCTCTATATGTTGCCAACTTGTACTTCCAAAGCGCTTAGTACAGTGCTCCGCACACAGTAAGTGCTCAATAAATACGACTGAATGAATGACTATTAAAATGTACCTGATAAGAACCTGACAACATACAAAACAGAAGCCAAAAAGCTAGATTAACACAGTGCCATTTCCCTCCTGACTCCATGTACGCAGCCCAGGGATTTCTTGAGAGGCTAACTGAAGAGTCTGTTAATTTTCACAATCAGTTGACTTCCTCTTACCTCCATGCTCTCTTCTCCCACTTCACCCCAGCTCATACATGCTCTTAATGTGATCCAAGTAAACCTCCTAAACTAACAGCTCTTTATTCTTTAGTCTCACTC
The DNA here is from genome assembly GCF_015852505.1 of Tachyglossus aculeatus. Taxonomy (NCBI): domain Eukaryota; kingdom Metazoa; phylum Chordata; class Mammalia; order Monotremata; family Tachyglossidae; genus Tachyglossus; species Tachyglossus aculeatus. The sequence continues at coordinate 23,412,199 of NC_052101.1, read as the reverse complement.
CTTTGATCTGTCATTCACACTTTTCCCTTTATTAGGAATACCCTCCTCCTTCCATTTTCCCTACACATATTAATTTCTTCTCTCAGGATCACTTCCTCCAGGAAGTGATCACTTCCCCCTCCTTCCTCTCCCCCTCCCCATCCCCCCTGCCCTACCTCCGTCTCCTCCCCACAGAACCTGTATATATGTTTATACAGATTTATTACTCTATTTATTTTACTTGTACATATTTACTATTCTATTTATTTCATTTTGTTAATTTGTTTTGTTTTGATGTCCGTCTCCCCCTTCTAGACTGTGAGCCCGTTGTTGGGTAGGGACCATCTCTATATGTTGCCAACTTGTACTTCCCAAGCGCTTAGTACAGTGCTCTGCACACAGTAAGCGCTCAATAAATATGATTGAATGAATGAATGAATGAATGAGGTATTCCCTAATTTATCTCCCCCCTTCCCCAATGATGCCAATGCTTCAACTACTTCCTCACTCTCATATCCGTGACTGACTTCATTATTTACTAGTTTACTATTTATATCCAGTATTCTGCTTTTTAACTGTTGCATAGATGTTAATTTATTTCTATTTTGTCTCCTCATTAAATTGTAAACTTCTGGAGGCAAGGATCACATACTCCATTTCTTCATTTATCTCCCCTGTCTAGGACAGAGATTTGCCCACGGAAGGCCGCAGTAAAGTGCTTCTGGTAGAGCTGGAGGTGATCATGGTGGTGAAGATGGCTTCCAGCTGCTGGGGCTCTCTCCCGTGATCAGAGTATCCAAGGTCGGCAAAGGTACTTAAGGGTCATATCTTCCGATTACCTGTATCCTGCTTGGATCCTGAATTCATACTGACTCACAAAGATTCCCTTTTGTACATTTGCAAAGTTGCTCTATGAAGCTGCATTTCCTTTTCAGAACAAAGAAAACCAAAACCAGTCCTGCTTGTTGAGCCTAACAAATGCTAGAGGAAACCAAAGTTTCTGTGGCTGAATTTCTGTGAGATTCAGCTCTCAAAAAATCAGATGAGCAATCTAAAAAGTAGATCCATCAAAATGCTCTTGAGTGAAAATTCCATCACTACAGTGGGATGCTGAGGCTGGACTGATGAACTGACAATCCAATAATAAATCCATCAGTAGCATCTTGTACTTCCCAAGTGCTTAGTATGGTGCTCTGCACACAGTAAGCGCTCAATAAATATGATTAAATGAATGAATGGATCGAGAAGCAGCCTGGACTAGTGGGAAGAGAGTGGGCATGAGAATCAGAGGACCTGGGTTCTAATTCTGTATCCACTACTTGCCTGCTGTGTGACCTTTGGCAAGTCACTGAACTTCTCTGTGCCTCAGTTCCATCAACAGTATAATGGGCATCTAATACCTCTTCTCCCTGCTACTTAGATGGTAAGCCCCATTTGGGACAGACTGTGTGACCTGATTAACTTGTATCTTCTCCAGTGCTTAGAACAATGCTTGACAAATGCTATTATTATTATTACCTTTATTGAGCACCTTCTGTGTGCAAAGCACTGTACTAAGCATTTGGGAGAATAGAATATAATAATAATGGTATTTGTTAAGCACTTACTCTGTGCTTAACTTTTAGTAGACATAATTCCTGGTCTCAAGGAGTTAACAATCTAGACGTTGAGCTAGGCACCAAAACAATTTATGGAAAGGAAGAAGGAGAAAAGGGGGATATGCATATGAATTAGTGCTAAATCGGTAGGGGTGTAAGATGTGGACAAAAATCTTGTGGGTGTTTGTGAGTACAAAAGTGCAGAGTTGATGCTGAAATGGTGAAGTGGATTAGTTGTGAGGATCCAACTAGCTGCTGTATACCCATTTGCTGGAAGGGTCCTATCAGGACTGTGGGTGATGAGAGCTTTGGAGGGAACCATTTGGAAGGATACCATTATTTAATTGCTTACAGCATATCACACAGTTCTGTATGGTGGTGGTTTGTCTAATTTAAAGAATAGATGCATCCCTAATTTCTATTAGTTAACATAAGAAAAAACTGAAAAAACTGTGACTTGCCCAAGAGCATACAGAAGGTAAGTAGCAGAGCTGGAACTATAACACAGGTCTCCTGACTCATAATTCCGGGCTTTTTCCCACTAGATCACTCTATCCTGATGATCATTATGACCGTTTCAACTACTTACAGTGATCATTTGCTTGGCTAGTTTGCACACCCATCCATAATTTATTTTAATGTCTGTTTCCTCTTTTGGACTAAGATCTCCTTTTGGGCAAGGAATGTGTCTACCAACTCTGGTATACTGTACTCTCCTAAGTACTTAGTAACAATTGCAGTCTTTGTGAAACACTTACTATGTGTCAAGCACTGTTTTAATTGCTGTGGAAGATACACGTTAATTAGGTCAGACACAGCCCCTGTCCAACATGAGACTCACAATCTAAGTAGGAAGGAGGGCAGGTATTGAATTTCCATTTTGTAGATGAGGTAACTGAGGCACAGAACAATTAAGTGACTTTCCCAAGGTCACACTGCAGGCTCGTGGTGGAGTCAGGATTAGAACCCAGGTCCTCCGACTCATGAGCCTGTGCTCTTTCCATTAGGCCATGCTGCTCTTCCTTAGTAAAATGCTCTGCGATTACTTGATTGATTGTTTGAGGTAAATTGTGCAATAAAGCCACGGTCATGAACATTTCTTCTACCCACCCAACTCTCCATCCCCCTGCCTCCTGGGTGTTCCTCCTGAAGATGTGGAGGGAAATGCATGGAGCGGTAAAACCCTTTGGATAGAAGAGAGAGGGAGTAGGGGAAGTGAGGCTCAGTTGGGGAAGGTCTCTTGGAGGAGATATGATTTTAAGAAAACTCTGAAGGAGGGGAAGGGGTTGGTCTGTTAGATATGAAGGGGGAGGAAGTTTCTGGCCCTAGGTAGTATCTGAGCAAGGGGAGGGCAGTGAAATTGATGAGATCAAGATGCCAAGTAGGTTGGCATTAGAGGATTGAAGTGAGAATGCTGGATTGTAGTAGGAAATCAGCAGGGTAAGATAGGAGGGGGCAAGGTGACTAAAAATCCACTGTAAGGAGTTTCTGTTTGATGGGGAGGTGGATGGGCAGTCACTGGGGTAACTTGAGGCGATAAACATGGACTGAATGGCTTTATAGAAAAATGATTCAGGCAGCATAGTGAGGTATGGACTGGAGTGGGGAGTCAGAGGATGCAGGGAGGTGATCCAGGAGGCTGGTAGAGTAATCAAGGTGGGGTAGGATAAGCGTTTGGCTCAACAAGAGCAAGACTTCCATCAGGTTGGCCCTGATGGAGCCCTCAAACTATGGCCAGAACAACTGAAAGCTCCCGGGGAGAGAGTGGGCAAATCACAGTTGAAACGTGACACCTCAGTGTGGCATCACAGGCCATCTCTCTCCATGCCAGCCCGGAGCCATGAACCCAGTGGGGTTTGTCCGGGAGTGTCCCGGAACTGCCTCCGAGTGCTGACATTTTGTGCTGCGGAATCCTCTTCCTGCTCGGGCCAAGGTGCCCAACGCCCACTCTCTGCAGCTTTCCTCCCCTCTCCCTGCAGCTCCACCCTCCCCAGCATCATGCCCACAGGCCAGGGAGAGCAGAGCTCATCCCAAAAATAACACTGAGAAGAGCACAGGGAGGCCGGGACCTGGCACGCTGCCAAGCCCATAGTCCCGGCCCCATGCCGCCTCGGGGTTCTCGGCTCCCAGACAATCAGTCTGTATTGTTTTTCCTCATAATGGGGTGTGTGTGCTGGCAGGACTAGGGACCCGGGTGCCCGGTTGCAGGCGCCAGCCCTGGGGACTCATGGGATAGAAAGACGCTCTCTTCAGAGTTTCACCCCAGCTATTATTCCCCAACCCTCACTCTCCTGGCTTGACCCTGGGGACGAGAACTCACATTTGGGCTCCTAGAGTCCTTTGCTGGGCCATGCTGCCAGTGCTGCTGAGGTGAGAACTGCCCCTCACCCATTTTGGAAAATAACCCACCAAATCAGAGGAAACCTTTCTGAACTATAGTGGGTATGTGATCAGAAATTCAGGTCACCAGACTGGTGGAACCCTGCAGGCAGAACCCTAAGAACAAACATGGGCCTTTGAGGAGCTTGGATTCCATTCATTCATTCAATCAATCATTCATTCAATCATATTTATTGAGCGCTTACTGTGTGCAAAGCACCATACTAAGCGCTAGGGAAATGCAAGTTGGCAACATAAAGAGATGGTTCCTACCCAACGGTGGGCTCACAGTCGAGAATTGTATTCTAGAATGAATACATTCTATTGAATTGAATGAATGAATGAATTCAATTGTATTAAGCGCTTACTGTGTGTAGAGCACTGAATTAAACGCTTGGGAAAGTACAATACAATAAATAGTGACAACCCCTTTTCACAACAAGCTCACACTCTGTGGGGGAGACAGGCATCAATACAAATAAACAGATATCAATACAATAAAGATAATTACAGCTACATATGCAAGTTTTGAGGGACTGGGAGCAGGGGGACGAGAAAAGGGAGCAAGTCAGGTGGACACAGAAGTGAGCAGGAGATGAGGAAAAATGGAGCTTAGTCTGGGAAGGCCTCTTGGAGATGTGCCTTACTGAGCTCTTACAGTGTAAGAGCCCTAGTGAGAGCTCACCTTCTCCAGAAGGCCTTCCCAGACTGAGCCTCCTTTTTCCTCTCCTTCCCAACCCCTGCCCTACCTCCTTCCCCTCCCCACAGCACTTATATTTATTTGTACAGATTTATTACTCTATTTATTTTACTTGTACGTATTTACTATTCTATTTATTTTGTTAACGATGTGCATTATAGCTATAATTCTATTTGTTCTGAGGATTTTGATTTCATCTGTCTACATGTTTTGTATGTTGTCTGTTTCCCCCTTCTAGACTGTGAGCCCGTTGTTGGGTAGGGACCATCTCTATATGTTGCCAACTTGTACTTCTCAAGTGCTTAGTACAGTGCTCTTCACACAGTAAGCACTCAATAAATACAATTGAATGAATGAATTAATGTGTCTTCAATAAGGCTTTCAAGGCGGGGAGAGAAATTGTGTGGCAGATTTGAGGAGGAAGGGTGTTCCAGGCCAGAGGCAGGCTGTGGGCCAGGGGTTGTAGGAGAGACAGGCGAGATGGAGGCACCAGAGGAGCGAAGTATGCAGGCTGAGTTGTAGACAGGGAGAAGTGAGGTGAGGTTGGAAGGGGCAAGGTGATGGACTGCTTTAAAACCAAATTCCAGTGTAAGAGGCAGGATGGACTAAAAAACACAACTATACAAATAAACCCGATACTCATGCAACTTAAACATATTCATTCAGTCATTCATTCAATCATATTTATTGAGCACTTACTGTGTACACAGCACTGTACCAAGCGCTTGGGAAGTACAAGTTGGCAACCTATAGAGGCAATCCCTACCCAACAACGGGCTCACAGTCTAATTGTTTGAGTGCTAATTAATTTATTAGTAAATAAATTACTATAAATAACTACTAATTTATTGAGTGCTTACTATGTGCAGACCACTGTATTAAGTGTTTGCGAGGCTACAATATAAAGGAAGTAACAGACACATTCTCCCCCCCCACCGCCCGCCCATAATGATTTTACAGTCTAGATTCAGATTAACCCTAATTTCCAGGACTCCATCAGTAATTCAATGTAATTGCCTGGCTCCTGCTCTATTCATTCATTCATTCAATTGTATTTATTGAGCACATACATGTGTACAGAGCACTGTACTAAGCACTTGGAAAGTACAATTCAGCAATAGGGACAATCCCTACCCACAATGGGCGTACAGTCTAGAAGGGGGAAGACAGACATCAAAACAAGTGAACAGGAATCAATATAAATATGTAGAATTATAGATATGTACATATATACACAAGTGCTGTAGGGCAGGGAGAGGGGGGTCGAGCAATGGGAGCAAGTCGGGGTGACGAGGAGGGGAGGGAGAGCTGAGTTAACTCCTTGTGGGCAGGGAACATTCTACTAACTGTCATAGTTTAGTGAGTCTAGACTGTGAACCTGCTGTTGGGTAGGGACCGACTCTACATGTTGCCAACTTGTACTTCCCAAGCACTTAGTACAGTGCTCTGCACACAGTAAGCGCTCAATAAATACGATTGAATGAATGAATGGTTACTCTCCCAAGCACTTAGTACAGTGCTCTGCACACAGTAAGTGCTCAATAAATACGATTGAATGAATGAATGGTTACTCTCCCAAGCACTTAGTACAGTGCTCTGCACACAGTAAGCACTCAATAAATACCACTGATAGATTAGTTGACTAGTAAACTGAGCTAGGCTAAATGGCAAGGCATAGAAGGTCAGAGATCTATGAACATGCTTGGAGCTACAGAAATGATGGTCTTGTGAATGGTGTCGAAAGGAGTTGATTGAGGAAAGCTTCCTGGAGGGAGCAGGGTGTCTTAATGGGAAGAACACAGGCCTGGGAGTCAGAGGTCTTGGGTTCTAATCCTGCCTCCACTATTTGTCTGCTGTGTAACCTTGGACAAAGCAGTTTACTTCCCTGTGCCTCAGTTATCTCATCTGTAAAGTGGGGATTAAGATTGCGAGCCCCATGTGGGACAGGGACTGTGTCTAACCTGATTAGCTTGTATCTACATCAGTGCTTACTACAGTGCCCGGCGCATTGGAACTGCTTATCCAATACTGTAAAGAAAGAAGAGGCGGAGATTTATCAATTTGGGAAGAGGATAGGCGCCCCGTGCTTCCTTGGGATATTGGGTTCCCATTAGGGCTATTCCCTTCACCAGAGCCAATCTGGCTGGAGTGGTCAGGGATTGGGTATTTGTGCTGTTCCTATTTGCTGTTGGTAGGTGGGGTTGACTCTTGGGAAAAGTGGCAGGAGAATCAGGGAATACAGAGGAAAGGAAGAATAGTTAAAAGCTATGTGCCAAGGACTGTTCTAAGCACTAGGGTGGATACAAGTTAATCAGGTTGGACACAGTCCCTGTCCCACATGGGCTTGCAGTCCAAGTAGGGAGAAGAGAGTCTTCCTTAATTATAATAATGATGGCATTTATTAAGTGCTTACTATGTGCAAAGCACTGTTCTAAGCACTGGGGAGGTTACAAGTTGATCAGGTTGTCCCATGGGGGGCTCACAGTCTTAATCCCCATTTTACAGATGAGGTAACTGAGGCACAGAGAAGTTAAGTGACTTGCCCAAACTCACACAGCTGACAATTGGCAGAGCTGGAATTTGAACCCATGACCTCTAACTCCAAAGCCCAGACTCTTTCCACTGAGCCACGCTGCTTTCTTACTCTCTCTTCTCTCACCTTGGGCTGTATTTATAAGTGTTCCTGCAAACAACAGACATGCGAACACCTTACCAAGTAGCCCTTTAATTAAATGGGTCAAATGCATGTATCTCTGAATCTTATCTCTGTATACAGTTTGCACTCACATTCTATGTTTCTGTTCTCAGTTTTCCCATCCCCAGGCAATATACAACATTAGATTTCCCAAAATAAAGACAAAACCAAACTAACCCTGCTCACTGTCCTTGAGTCTTCCTTCCTTCTTTCATTCAATCATATTTATTGAGTGTTTACTGTGTGCAGAGCACTGTAGTAAGCGCTTGGGAAGTACAAGTTTGCAACATATAGAGACAGTCCCTACCCAACAATGGGCTCACCTTCACACACCAGCCTGGGAAAACAGATTCAGCCCTGAAAGTGCTCCCTCAGCAACTGGGATGAATGAATAGGGTTGGAGAAAAAGTCCCCCCAAGCAGCCAATTTTGATTGAAGATTCCACTTGAGAAAGAAATAGGAATTGGTAGGGTGGAGAAGGGACAATGAAGAAATTCTCCTGCTTCCATTATAACCCAGATGTAATATTCCATCTTAGACGAGTTCAATCCTGCAGCCTCCTTCAGATTCACATTTTCATTAGCAAGACAGCATTCTTAGCATTCTTCAAGGGCTGAGCATTCCAGCCAGGAACTCATTAAAAAAAATAGCTCTAAAGAAAAATACTCATTTGTGGCACAGACCCTTATTTTTAATCTTCCAAATTGAGCATTCCAAGGTTTCATTTTCATAGTTGCCAGACTCAGACGGAGTGGGTCCAGGAGCAGGAGCACAATGCAGGCTTATAGGGATGCAGCAGCCCATACAGTGGAGGAGCCGGACATCTCCGCCTTGGGAGCAGTCCAGCCCAGCCAGTAGCCAGGGGAGCAGCAGGCATTTCCAATTCAGGGCAGCTGCTGAGGAAAAGGTCTGCCGTTGAATTAGCCAAGGATCTGAAAAATCATTCTGCTGGTTAAGTCCGTGCTCTATCCACTATGCCATGCTGCTTCAGATCGATCCTTGCAGTACTAGTGGGTTTTCCCTTTACAGAGCCTGTCATTATTTGTGAATCTCCCCTTGGTCTCTTGATCTTTGTAAAGCTTTTACTGATCATGATGATGATGATGGCATTTGTTAAGCACTTACTATACGCCAAGCACAGTTCTAAGTGCGGGGTAGACACAAGGTAATCAGGTTGTCCCACATGGGGCTCACAGTCTTAATCCCCACTTTACAGATGAGGTGACTGAGGCACAGGCAAGTTAAGTGACTTGCCCAAAGTCACACAGCTGATAAATGGCAGAGCCGGGATTAGAACCCATGACGTCTGACTCCCAAACTCGTGCTCTTTTCACTAATCCATGCTGCTTCTCATGTTTCCTGATTACTGCCTGCTTGCTTGCAAGGCCAGTTTCTCCCAACAATCTTCTTCTATCAGTCAATTAATGATATTTATTGAGTACTTACTGGGCACAGAGTACTGTACTAAGTGCCAGTAGCATGGTGTAGTGGATAGAGCGTGTGCCTGGGAGGTAGAAGGGCATGGGTTTTAATCCTGGCCCTACCACTTGTCTGCTATGTGACAATAGACAAGTCACTTCACTTCTCTATGCCTCAGTTGCCTCATCTGTAAAATGGGGATGGAGACTGTGAGCCCCATGTGGGACAGGGACTGTATCCAACTGTATCCAACACTATTTGGATTCCTCAAATTCCTCAATGCCAACTCTCTCCTCGACCCCCTCCAATCTGGCTTCCATCCCCTACATTCCACGGAAACTGCCCTCTCAAAGGTCTTTTAGACTGTGAGCCCACTGTTGGGTAGGGCTGTCTCTATATGTTGCCAACTTGTACTTCCCAAGCGCTTAGTACAGTGCTCTGCACACAGTAAGCGCTCAATAAATACGATTGATTGATTGATTGATTGAAAAAGGTCACCAATGACCTCCTGCTTGCCAAATCCAATGGCTCATACTCTATCCTAATCCTCCTCTAATTCTCAGCTGCCTTCGACACTGTGGACCACCCCCTTCTCCTCAACACGCTATCCAACCTTGGCTTCACAGAGTCCGTCCTCTCCTGGTTCTCCTCTTATCTCTCCGGTCGTTCATTCTCAGTCTCTTTTGCAGGCTCCTCCTCCCCCTCCCACCCCATTACTGTAGGGGTTCCTCAAGGTTCAGTTCTTGGTCCCCTTCTGTTCTCGATCTACACTCACTCCCTTTGTGACCTCATTCGCTCCCACGGCTTCAACTATCATCTCTACGCTGATGACACCCAAATCTACATCTCTGCCACTGCTCTCTCCCCCTCTCTACAGGCTTGCATCTCCTCCTGCCACCAGGACATCTCCACCTGGATGTCTGCCTGCCACCTAAAACTCAACATGTCCAAGACTGAACTCCTTGTCTTCCCTCCCAAATCCTGCCCTCTCCCTGACTTCCCCATCACTGCTGACGGCACTACCATCCTTCCCATCTCACAAGCCCGCAACCTTGGTGTCATCCTTGACTCCGCTCTCTTGTTCACCCCTCACGTCCAATCCATCACCCAAACCTGCCGGTCTCAGCTCCACAACATTGCCAAGATCCGCGCTTTCCTCTCCAGCCAAACTGCTACCCTGCTCGTTCAAGCTCTCATCCTATCCAGTCTGGATTACTGTATCAGCCTCCTCTCCGATCTCCCATCCTCCTGTCTCTCCCCACTTCAATCCATAGTTCAAGCCGCTGCCCGGATTGTCTTTGTCCAGAAACACTCTGGGCATGTTACTCCCTTCCTCAAAAATCTCCAGTGGCTACCAATCAACCTACACATCAGGCAAAAACTCCTCACCCTCGGCTTCAAAGCTCTCCATCACCTTGCCCCCTCCTACCTCATCTCCCTTCTCTCATTTTACAGCCCAGCCCGCACGCTCCGCTCCTCTGTTGCTAATCTCCTCACCGTGCCTCGTTCTCGCCTGTCCTGCAGTCGACCCCCGGCCCACATCATACCCCTGGCCTGGAATGCCCTCCCTCCGCACATCCACGACACTAGCTCTCTTCCTCCCTTCAAGGCCCTACTGAGAGTTCACCTCCTCCAGGAGGCCTTCCCAGACTGAGCCCCCTCCTTCCTCTCCCCCTCCTCCCCCTCTCCATCGCCCTGCCTTACCTCCTTCCCCTCCTCACAGCACCTGTATATATGTATATATGTTTGTATGTATTTATTACTCTATTTTATTTGTACATATTTATTCTATTTATTTTATTTTGTTAATATGTTTTGTTTTGTTCTCTGTCTCCCCCTTCTAGACTGTGAGCCCCCTGTTGGGTAGGGACCGTCTCTATATGTTGCCAACTTGTACTTCCCAAGCGCTTAGTACAGTGCTCTGCATACAGTAAGCGCTCAATAAATACGATTGAATGAATGAATGAATATTTGCTTGTATCCACCCCGGTGCTTAGTATAGTGCTTGGCACATAGTAAGCACTTAACAAATACCATCATCATTATTATTATGGTGCCTGGCACATAGTAAGTGCTTAACAAACACCATTATTATTATTATTAGTTGGTAGACACGATTCCTGCATTTTTAATGGTATTTGTAAAGCACATATTATGCACCAAGCACTTTACTAAGCATTGGGAAGATGAAAGTTAGATCAGATGCAGTCCATGTCCCACATGGAGCTCACAGTCTTAGTCCTTATTTTGCAGATGAGATAACTGAGGTACAGAGAAGTGAAGTGACTTGCTCAAGCTCACACAGTAGATAAGTTTCAGAGGAGGGATTAAAACCCAGGTCCTCTGACTCCCAGGCACATGCTCGTTCCACTAGGCCCCAACTCTGCCTGCTGGGTTGCTTAAGATTGTGTTTCATTATGTCTTTGTATTGTTCCTCACCCTTCTCCCTACATGGGCCCCCTTTTAGTTTAGCACTAGGAATGTTGCTGTCATTGATTCATCTCCCATGTCCCTTAATAGCAGAACTGAGTAGCTGTGGTCCCTGTTTCAGTGATGGTGAGCTGACTGTCTTCAAAGTGATTTTGGCATTGAATACAGATTCTAAGTAATGAAACTACTAAAGGAACTGAAAATGTCTTCTGAGTAGATCCAGATCTCATGAGCTGGCCAACTAAAGTGTTGAATAGCTCTTCACCTGGGTTTGGTACTTGATTTGTCATTGCCATCACATACTGTCTTGGAGCCTGCTGTCATACTAACTTTTACATTCTGTTTTCTACTTCTTTGTCTATCTGTGCATCACTGGCAGTGAAGTGCTTAGATAAAGAAATTCATGACAGAACTGGTTTTTGTACTGCTAAACAAAATCTTTGGCTGTATGTGCAGACAGGTGCATGACTACAGTTTTCTTCAGTCATTATAATCACTAGTAGAAATTATCAATCGATCACATTTATTAAGTTTTTACATTGTGCAGTGCCCTGAATTAAGTATTTGGGAGAATACAATAAAGTAGGTAGACATGACATCTACCTTCAAGGAGCTTAGTTAGTAATAATGATAACTAATATTTTATTAAGCCCAGTACAAAACTCATATTAGTTGGGTGGGGTCGGTGGGGGAGGAAAGTGGGGAGAGCAGATGGAGAATAAACAGAGAAGCCGCTTGGCCTATTGGATAGAGCATGGGCCTGGGAATCAGAAGGACCTGGGTTCTAACCCCTGCTCTGCCACTTGTCTGCTGTGTGACCTTGGATGAGTCACTTCACTTTTCTGGGTCTTAGTTACCTCATCTGTAAAATAAGACCGTTAGCCCCATGTGGGACATGAACTATGTCTAACCTGATTAGGTTGTATCTACTCCAGAGCTCAGTACAGTGCCTGGCACATAGTGAGTGCTGAACAAACACTGTAAAAAAAAAAAGAAAGCTACCCTCCCTAGATGCTCCCTCAGAGGAGGAGAGCAAGAAGTTAAGCCTAAAGAGATGAAAAATTGAGAATTTTTGTCCTAGACAGATTCTTGGTTCCGATACTTCCTTCGTTAATAATAGAAAGAGGAAACACAAAAGGGGTCTTGCTCTCTAATTTCTGCTCAGAAGAAGCTCTGAGAAGACTCATCTTAAACAGCAAATTTGTGGAGAAAAGGCCTGCACATCATCCTGAATGGGAATATGCAGGAAAACTCTCTCTCTCTTTCTCCATCCTCCAAAGGAAGTCAGAAAACTGTGATTGTCACTTTGTTGAGCTCTGTAGATCCCCACCTGGGTCAAGTCTGAGTCAGAGAAGCAGTTTGGAGTAGTGGAACGAGCACAAACCTGGGAGTCAGAAGACCTGGGTTTGAATCCTGACTCTGCCAGTATTTATTCATTTAATCATATTTATTGAGCACTTACTGTGTGCAGAGCACTGTACTAAGTGTTGGAAAGTACAATTCAGCAACAAAGAGAGACAATCACTGCCCGATTACAGTCTAAAAGGGGGAAGACAGACATCAAAACAAGTAAACAGGCATCAATATAAATAAATCAATCGTATTTATTGAGCGCTTACTGTGTGCAGAGCACTGTACTAAGCATTTGGGAAGTACAAGTCGGCAACACATAGACAGTCCCTACCCAACAGTGAGCTCACAGTCTAGAAGATAAACAGAATTATAGATATGTACATATATACACAAGTGCTGTGGGGTGGGGAGGTGGGTTAGAGAAAAGGGAGTGAGTCAGGGTGATGGGGTGGGGAGGTGGGTTAGAGAAAAGGGAGTGAGTCAGGGCGATGGGGAGGGGAGGGAGAGCTGAGGAAAAGGGGGGCTTAGTCTGGGAAGGCTTCTTGGAGGAGGTGAGCCTTCAGTAGGGCTTTGAAGGGGGGAAGTGTGGTTGTTTGGTGGAATTGAGGAGGGAGGGCATTCCAGACCAGGGGTAGAAAGTGGGCCAGGGGTTGATGGCAGGACAAGCAAAAATGAGGCACAGTGAGAAGGTTAGCACCAGAGGAGCAGACTGTGTGGGCTGGGATGTAGAAGGAGAGAAGGGAGGTGAGGTAAGAGGGGGCAAGCTGATGGAGAGCTTTGAAGCCAATAGTGAGGAGTTTTTGCTGGATATAGAAGTTGATAGGCAACCCCTGTAGATTTTTGAGGAGGGGGGTGACATGCCCTGAACATTTCTGTAGAAAGATGATCCAGGCAGCAGAGTGAAGTATGGACTGAAGTGGGGAGAGACAGGAGGTTGGGAGGTCAGAAAGCAGGCTGATGCAGTAATCCATTCGGGATAGGATGAGTGACTGTACTAGTGAGGTGGTAGTTTGGATGGAGAGGAAAGGGCGGATCTTGACAGTGTTGCGAAGGAGAGACCGGTAGGCATTGTTGATGGATTGGATATGTGGGGTCAGTGAGAGAGTGGAGTCAAGGATGACACCAAGGTTGAAGGCTTGTGAGACGAGAAGGATGGCAGTGCCGTCCACAGTGGCAGGAAAGTTAGGGAGAGGACAGTGTTTCGGAGGGAAGATAAGGAGCTCCGTCTTGGACATGTTGAGTTTTAGGTGGTGGGAGGACATCCAAGTGGCGATGTACTGAAGGCAGGAGGAAATGCGAGGCTGGAGGAAGGGAGAGAAAACAGGGGGGAAGATATAGATTTGGGTGTCATCTGCACAGAGATGATAGTTGAAGCCATGGGAGTGAATGAGTTTGCCAAGGGGGCAAGTGTGGATGGAGAATAGAAGGGGACCAAGAACAGAACCTTGAGGAACCCCTACAGTTAGGGGATGGGAGGGAATAGAGGGCCCTGTGAAGGAGACTGAGAATGAATGACCAGAGAGATGAGAGCAGAACCAGGAGAGAATGGAATTAGTGAAGCCAAAGCTGGATCATGTGTTGAGGAGGAGGGGATGGTCAACAGTGTCAAAGGCAGCTGAGAGGTCGAGGAGGACTAGGATGGAGTTGGAGTCACTGGATTTGGCAAGAAGGAGGTCACTGGTGACCTTTGAGAGGGTAGTTTCAGTGGAGTGGAGGGGGAGGAAGCCAGATTGGAAGGGGTGCAGAAGAGAATTGGAGGAGAGGAATTTGAGGCAGAGAGTGTAGATGACTAGCTCCAGGAGTTTGGAAAAGAAGGGTAGAGGGAGCTGGGGTAATAACTGGGGGCTGTGAGGTCAAGAGAGGGTTTTTTTAGTATGGGGGAGATGTGGGCATGATTAAAGGCAGAGGGGACAAAGCCACTGGAGAGTGAGTGGTTGAAGATGGGAGTTAAGGAGGGGAGGAGGGAAGGGATGAGAGTTTTTGTAAGATGGGAGGGAATGGGGTCTGATGCGCATATAGAGGGGGTGGCACTTGAGAGGAGGGAGGAGATCCCTCTGAAGATACTACTGGGAAGGATGGGAAAGTAGAAGAGGGGGCTGAGAGGAGGGGAGATGGAGGAGGGGGAGGGGTATTTTTGGGAAGCTCAGACCTGGGCTCAGACCAGTAGCCTGCAGTGTGACCTTGTGCATATTCATTCATATTTACTGAGCACTTACAGTGTGCAGAGAGCTGTATTAAGCCCTTGGGAAAGTACACTACAACAATGAATAGTGATATTCCCTGCCCATAATGAGCTTACATATCACTGAACTTCTCTGAGCTTCAGTTATGACATCCATGAAATGAGAATTAAGACTCTGAGCCCCATGTGGGACAGGGTATGGGTCTAAGCTGACTATCTTGTATCTTCCGCAATGCCTAAGAGAGAGACCCAAGCATAGTCAGCCCTAAACAAATGCTATTTAAAATAAAATACCCCTCGCCCTGGGATGGACTCCCATTCTCCTTTGAATGCAAAAAGAGGCATGAGGCAAAAGCTCCCTTTTGGGGACTTACTAGTTTCATTTGATTACATGAATAAGAAATAGTTCTCCCAACTCCTTACAGCAACTTACTCTCAGAATTTGCATAAGTTTTGAATGAAGATTGTCAAGACCATGCAAACTAGCTGAGTCATAAAGTTTCTTATCAGATGAGAGCCATAAAGTATAAGGAGAGAAAAAAGGCAGTAAAGAGGAAGGTGGGGGCTGCTCTTTGTGGCATCAGCCCTCGGTGAGGATATCTAGGTTTCGCGTGTGTGGCTTTCTCTGGTAAGTCAGGTTTCTCCATTTCTCTCATTCCTTTTTAAAGAGGCACCCTGCCTCCAAGACATTTTGTGGCCTTCTACTGAAACTATGTGTTTCCCGACTGTGCAAAGAGATAAAGGGGCATCTGTTGCTTAAGGGTTGGTGTGTGCATTGGGGATGGGGGGAATGTTGCATAAACATTAACTGTCCTCTACACATAACTTCTGTTTTTGTGTTTCCTTCAATACGAAGACCAATAAAACAGCCTGTTTCTACATCCCCCTATATGCAATAAAACAATAGTACTAATAATTTTGGTATTTGCTAAACGCTTACTATATGCCCAGCACTGTTCTAAGAGCTGGGGTAGATACAAGTTAATCAGGTCAGACACAGTCCTTGTCCTACATGGGGCCTGTAGTCTAAGTAGAAGGCAGACAAAGTATTGAATCCCCATTTTACAGATGAGGGAACTGTGGCATGGAGAAGTTAAGCAACTAGTCCAAGGTCTCATAACAGAAAAATGCCAGAGATGGAATTAGAATTCACGTCCTCTGAGTCCCAGGCTGGTGCTCTTGCCACTAGGTTATGCTTGCTTTCCAAAGGGGGTCTTCACCGTCACTGAATTAGGATTCAGTGAGACCTATTTCCCCATGCTTCATTGTTAAATGGAAGCTTCCAGTTACTGTTTCTGGTGTAATGATGGCAGTTCCTGTGATAACACTGCACTGCTGCCCTGCCAATTCTAAAGTTCCACATCTATGCTATTTCCTCCAAACACATGCCATTGCAGTACCACATACTTTCCAAAACTATTTGCATTTACCACTGTAGGTTCAGGGGCTGAATTCAGGAATTAATCAATCAGTTGCATTTTTTGAGTGCCTCATGTGTGCAGAGCACTGTACTAAGCATTTGGGAGAATATAATATATCAATATAACAGAGTTGGTAGACATGCTCCCTGCCCACATTAAGCTTACTTACAGTCTGGAGGAGGGGAGACATTAATGTAAATAAATGGGGGACACAGACATTAATATAAATAAATGAATTGTGGATATGAACATAAGTGCTCTGAGGCTGAGGGAGGGGTGAATAAAGGGAGCAAATTGGGGCAACAAAGAAGGGAGTGGGGAGAGAGGAAATGAGGGCATTGTCAGGGAAGGTCTCTTGGAAGAGTGGCATCTTCAGTGAGGCTTTGAAGGTGGAGGGAGTAATTGTCTGTCAGATATGAAGAGGAAGGACATTCCAGGCCAGAGGCAGGACATGGACGAGTTGTCAGTGGCGAGAAAGAAGAGATCGAGGTACACTGAGTAAGTTGACACGAAGGGAGACAAGTGTGTGATCTGGGTTATAGTAGGAGAGCAAGGTAGGAGGGGGCAAGGTGATTGAGTAATTGCAGAAGACAAGCTCGAGCAATGTCAGCTAGACCTGCAGAAGCCAGCACTGGCCTCTATCTGGTGGAGGTGCTTTTGGTTACAGGCCTTGGTTTGGTGGTGAGTTACTGCATTGATGCTGCTTTCACGGTTTAGAAAATCGGCAGTGTAGGTGAGTAAAAGGTCTCAGGTTCACCTCTCTTTCCCTTTTGCTGTCAGCAGGAGGCTCGCTCCCTAGAAAGGAACCTTCCCTGGTGGAACCCGTATGCAGATGAGAATGGGGTTTGGGACCTCTATATCATCTTTTAGGGGCAAGATTGTCACTGGGGTTTAAGACAATGGGTTTTGGCATCCAGAAAATGTACCATTAGTGGATGCTTTTCTGGCTCAGTTATGAAAGCCTTCCATTTCCTTTTGGCTTTTTCCAGAAAGTAATTCTCTCAACGGTCTCACTGAGAAACAACACTCTGCCAAGCTCTGTTATAATAATAATAATAATAATGGCATTCATTAAGTGCTTACTATGTGCAAAACACTGTTCTAAGTGCTGGGGAGGTTACAAGGTGATCAAGTTGTCCCATGGGAGTGCTCGCAGTCTTAATCCCCATTTTACAGATGAGGTAACTGAGGCCCAGAGAAGTTAAGTGGCTTGCCCAAAGTCACACAGCAATTGGCGGAGCTGGGATTTGAACACCTGACCTCTGATTCCAAAGTCCGTGCTCCTTCCACTGAGCCACGCTGCTTCTGTATGATACCTATGTGTAGATGTGAGCCTGTTGTTGGGTAGGGACCTTCTCTATATGTTGCTGATTTGTACTTCCCAAGTGCTTAGTACAGTGCTCTGCACAAAGTAAGTGCTCAGTAAATACAATTGAATGAATGAATGTGCCCAGAGAGCTGCTTCTTGACTATGATTTCTAAAGGGACAAAGCTTTCATGTCAATTACTGTTAATAATAATAATAATGTCATTTGTTAAGTTTTTACTGTGTACCACACAGCTAATAGCTGAGATAAATACAAGATAATCAAGTTGGACCCAGTCCCTGTCACACACGAAACTCACCGTCTGAGAGAGGGAGAATGTGTATTTATACCCCATTTTACAGATGAGGAAACTAAAGCTCTGAGAAGTTAAGAACTTGATCAAGGTCACACAACACATGGATGATGGAGCTGGGATTAGAATTGAGGTTCTCTGACACTGAGGTCCATGCTCCTTCCACTTGGCCATGCTGCTTTTGAAAAAAATAAACCCAACAATCAAACAATTTTAAGATGGGCTGCATAAATGCTGACATTTCTAAAAGGGCTCGGCAGAAAATCAGAAGATTTGAAAAGGTCTTTAACCTCATTCTTGACAAAAAAAGTATAGGCTTAATACAGTCTTCTTTGTTGAATCAGTCTGATACCAGGCAGCTATTTGTGCCACACTATTTCCTGATTTTTGCTTGATTTTTATTGAAAGTTATAGACTTCTTTTCCCTTGCAAACCCAGCTTGAGTTTAAAATCCTGGATATTAAAATAGACATTAGTGTGCATTAAGTCCCGCTTAAATTTCCCAAAAGTTTGTGCAAAATAATTGTACTCTTTAATCTTAGGGGTCTGTTTCTCCCAGAACTTCATTTGCTGACCCTTTTTTAATTTTTGGGAAAACTCAATTACTTTTTGAACCTAATTTTATTAACCCAGTGGATTTCAAAAGGAAGACTTCCTGGTGACATAAATGCTAAGAAAAGCACTGCAAGTCCCTTGGAGTTTGTGATGGGAGACTCATCCAGTTGAAGCCTTTGTTTACAATTTTTTTATGTTATTTGTTAAGTGCCTACTATGTACCAATCATTGTTATAAACACTGGGGTATATACAAGATAATCAAGTTGGACAAAGTCCTAGTGCCACATGGGGCTAAGAGTCTAAATAGGGGGTAGTAGGATTTAATCCCTATTTTTCAGTCTATCAGTGGTATTTAGACTACTTTGTGTAGTCTACTGCACTAAGTGCTTGGGAGAGTACAACAAAGTTGTTAAACACATTCCCTTCCTACAAAAAGCTTACAGTCTAGAGGACGAGCTTACAGTCTAGTGGACTGTACAGATGAGGAAATTGAGACATAGAGCAGTTAAATGACTTCCCCAAAGTCACACAGCAGACAGGTGGTGGAGCCAAGACTAAAACCCAAATCCTTTGCCTTGTAAGCCTATATTCTTTACTCTTACTCTTTCCACTAGGACATTTTCTCTGCTCTTGGACTGAACAGACTGACAAAGGAGAGTGTGAGCCCCACTTGGCACAGGGACTGTGTCCAAACTGATTATCTTGTATCTACTCCAGAGTTTATAGCAATGCTTGGCACATAGAGTGTAAACTAGTTATGGGCAGGGAACCTGTCCACTAATTCTATTGTATTGTGCTCTCTCAAATGCTCAGTAGAGTATTCTGTACATAGTAAGCACTCAGTAAATGCCACTGATTAATTGATTTATTTGTGATGATTGGTGTAGACTCTGAGATAAAAGAACACGATCTGCTCTTTATGCTAATAATAATGTGCGGTGTTTGTCAAGTGCTTACAAATGCTTAGGAGTGTTCTGCACCCAGTAAGCTCTCAGTAAACATTATTGATTGATTGATTGATTGATTGGGTTGGCACCATTTTGAACTTTTTGTTTGGTGACAGTTGTGAGAATTGAGCAGACTTAGCCCCTACCCTCTCTGTCATGCCAACTCTGTTTTACTGTATTCTCCCAACCACTTAGTACAGTGCTCTGTAAACCAAAAACACTCAATAAATTTGATTGACTGATGAATTGATTGATTCTGCCCTTGTGCTGTCTTCAACCCCGTAGTCAGCCAGTCAATTGCTTTTATTGAGCACTTACTGTGTGCAGAGCACTGTACTAAGCGCTTGGGAGAGTACAATCCAGCAATAAAGAGAGACAATAGCAGCCCACAATGAGCTCACAGGCTTATTGTACTGTTGCTTCTTCAGTAGAGGGTGCAACATCTACTGTCCCTTAAAAAAACTCCTGCTGGGAAAAAAATGCCATTCAAGCTTCCCCATAGACTTGATCTTTCTCAAACTCAGCCTGAGTTACAACCTTCCCTGGAGGTTCATTTTCTTCCCCCTCATCCTTCATCCCCCTTCAATAAAGTGTGCAAGATTCCCTTCATTCCCTTCCTATTTGTCTTGCTGGGATTCCCCTAGGCCCTCTGACTCATCACTCCCATGTTCAACGGTCCCACCCATAACCAGGAACTAACTTTCCTCAGCTTAATACATTTTTGTCAAACCAATTGCATGAGAGTTTTTCTTTTTCCCAAGGTATTAGGTTAAGCCCCGTTAGGCCCAAATTCCCTCTACCATTGATGAGTAAGTGAGTGTACAACGGTATGATTTGAGAAGTGATTTAATAAATATTTGAACAGCTGTTGCACTCATCTATTTATCTAAGTAGATTCATCAGCTTGATTCTGGATGGTAACACTGTTTAAGGATATAAATCATCATCTTCATTACAAGGCCCACTGTTGGGTAGGGACTGTCTCTATATGTTGCCAATTTGTACTTCCCAAGTGCTTAGTACAGTGCTCTGCACATAGTAAGCGCTCAATAAATACGATTGATGAAGGTATAAGGTCCAGTGTCTTCCAGAGGATCCTACAGCTTGAAAACTTTCTAAACTTTCAGGTGTGGCTGTCCTGTAATCTTCTGGTCCACCAGGCCAGGGACGGGCAGGAGCAGAGGAATTGTGTTGTGAATCTGATCGGTAGACAGTATGGGCCATGCAACTGAGGGAAAAAACCCCCACCAAAAACTTGGCTTTTTGCCGATTTATAAGCTGTTTTGCCTGAATAAGCAACTTGTGGGCAGGGAATGTTTCACTTCTCTGTTATGTACTTTCTGAGAGCTTAGTACAGTGCATTGCACCTAGTGGGTGTTCAACAAATATTATCACCACTGCCTAGTAAATGTCACAAATTTCCACTTCACTGTGACTTTAAAGACGCAGGATTAGGCAGTCTGCATTAGTAGATTATCCAGAAAATGGCCTCAACTCTTCGCTGGGCTCTTTTAAGCTTGGGGCAAAAGTGACCCCATGACCTGAAAAGCCAGGGCCATTTCCCAGCATCCTTCATCATCAGCATCATTTCCCAGGTTGGGACTTCCTTCCTGGACCTAATTTAGTTCCTCTCAGAACCTCCAGCATAGCAAACATAGATGCTGGAATAAGATTAGCGGTTGTCTAGAGGGCCACGAGATGTCCCTCTTAGCCCCCCTGCACAGAATACCGACCACACACTGACCTAGGGTACTTGGTAGGGGGAAGCTGCCCTTTCTGCCTAATAATTAAATGGCCAGACTCTTCACCTCGGTTAGCTTGGTAAGACTCTAGCTGAGAGGCCAGTGCTTCTGGATTTAGTAATGCTTTGGCAATACATGATTGCCACCCTGGCTGGGGTACAGGTAACGCCCCACAGCTGGCCTCTGTGCAGGTGCTGGCCGGGGAAGCTTGCTAATTTCCAATAGTTCATTCATTCAATCATATTTATTGAGCACTTATTATGCGCAGAGCATTGTACTAAGTGCTTGGAAAGTACAATTCAGCAATAGAGACAATCCCTGCCCACACCAGGCTTAAAGTCTAGAAATAATTATGCTATTTGTTAAGCACTTATTATGTGCCAAGCACTGGGGTAGATATAGTTAATCAAGTTGTCCCACGTGGGGCTCACATTTTGCATTCTCATTTTACAGATGAGGTAACTGAGGCACAGAGAAGTTAAGTGGTTTGCCCAAGGTCACACAGCAGACAAGTGGCAGAGGCGGGATTAGAGCCCATGTCCGCTAACTCCAAAGCCCGTGCTCTTTCCACTAAGCCATGCTGCTTCTTTCCACTGTATTCCCCAGGGTTCTGATTTCATTCTGGGAATTGCTCTGCCAAGTTCTCGCCATCCTCATCACCTGAAAATTGAAGGTGAAAGAGAGAGAGCCCCTTTAAAACAGAGCAAGGAAGAAACAGTCTACCTCAGTCCATCGAGGGAGCCGCTTCCTGAGTGTTTTTGTGGAAGGCCATCCCTGAAGTGATTAGGGTACTTTTTTGGGAGCCACCCCTCCCAAGGCCCCGGTGACCCCTGCAGCATATTCAGTTTCAGCCCATAGCAGTTGTGGTAGCTGAGTTGAGGCCTCTGATAAGGAGTGTTAGTAATGGGAACATGAAGAGGTCTTCTGTGAGTCTGACGTTGGGAAGCGACTGTCCCTATCTGTTGCCGAATTGTACTTTCCAAGCGCTTAGTACAGCGCTCAATAAATACGATTGAATGAATGCATGAAACTCCGGGGCTCGGAAAGCAGCTCTGGAATAGCCCGGCCCTTAATGAAGGAAGCAGCCTTTAAGCACATACTGTAAAGCTGTAACTTTTCCCAGTTGGGTCTGGCTCATTCTGGATTTTTGGCAACAATCATCTGCACCAGAGAGAGTTCTGCACTAGTTTTCTGTAAGGCTAAAGCACAGCTATGATCAGAGACTAGCAAAGGCCTAGACTGTGAATAGCTCATTGTTGGCAGGGAAGGTGTCTACCAAACCTGTTGTATTAATACCATGCTCTGCACACAGTAAGTCCTCAGTAAAGATGATTGATTGACTGATTGATAGCCTTGAGGCTTCTTCAAGAAGTCACTGACCAATGTGATTTACCATGGGAGAAATTCATGACCAGTCCTGTTTGGAAAAAAACCCTGCAGTTTTAAACTAAAGCGTTTTACAAGTCTTCCTAAAAAAATGGTTTACTTCTACCACAATAACCTGAAAAATATTTTTCTTTCTTATGACCACAGCTCTGATTTTTCAACAGTTATAACATAAATATAGGTATTTATTGAGCACTTATTGTGTACAGAGCAATGTCTGAGTGCTTGGGGGTGTACACAACAACAGTTATTAGACATATTCCCTGCTCACAAGGAGCTTCCTGTTTGCTGTCTTAACCCCATTAACACATGATATTGTATCAACTTGCAGAGAGCCACTTATTGAGTAATCCAGCCAAATGAAAATGAATGGAGCAGTAATGAAGGATATTAATTCCAGTCATTCACTCTCTGCATCTATGGAAAAATTACACAGGCTAGTTAACTTTGTGTTTCTGTGCAAAGCTTTATCAATCAATCAATTGTATTTATTGAGCATTTACTGTGTACAAAGCATTGTACTAAGTGCTTGGGAGAGTACAATATGACAGAGTTGGTAAACATTACCTGCCCACAGTGTCTATTTCACCAGGTGATTTGTTACATTTCTTGGCATCATTATTCCTAGGGATAAAGAGTCCCCTTTTCCTTGATTCCACCCCTGAAAGGGTTTTCCTCAAGGCAACTGAACAGTCTTTGTAGGGGGAGATACAAAATCAATCAATCAATCAACAATATCTTACTTTGTACAGGGTATGGAGGACTCAGCACTTGGGAGAGTACAATAGAGTTACTAGGCCTATAAGCACCTTATAATCTAGTGGAGGGAGGGAGAGAGAGGGGAAGGGAGGAAGAGAAAGAAGCTAATACTGATTACAGGGTGGGGAGACAAACAAGCTAAGTGCTTAAAGGGGTGAAGGCTAAAGTACATAGGTAACATATTATTATTAATATCATTATTGTTATATTTGCTATTATTATGGCACTTCCTTAGTGTTTTCTATGTGGGAAGCACTTTTACAAGAGCTGGGGTAGAAACAAGTTAATCAGTTCGGACATAGTCCCTGTCCCATTTGGGCTCACATTCTAAGTAGGATGGGAGGGAGGGAAATAAGGTGGGAGAAGAGGTATTAGGGAAGGTTTCTTGGAGGAGATTTTAGTAAAACTGTAAGCTCATTGTGGACAGGGAATGTTATGTTGTATTCTCTCAAGTGCTTAGTACAGTGCTTTACATAGTGTAAGGACTCAATAAATGTGATTGGATGAATTGAATGAATGAATGAATGAATGAATGAATAAGGCGCTGAAACATGGAGCACTTAATGTGGGAATCTGTGAAGTTTTGTCCCAGCTAGTGCCCCGGGCCCCAAGATGGAAAACCATAATTAATGGCTTTTTGTGGCTAGCCCCAGCCCAAGGAGATAAGGGAGTCTGCCTGTCATGGCAGTAACTAGCAGTCCCTGACAAAATGTGGATTATCTCCAGGAACCCATGAAAACACTGTATCACTTTTCATTTCACTCCTTCTGTCCATGGCATTTCCCCAGGCCCTCACTTTGTAAAGCTCTCACCTTACTGTGGGAAGCAGTATTTCCTAAAGGAAAGAGCATGGGGCTGGGAGTCAGAGACCCTGAGTTCTAATCCCCGTACTGCCACGTAACTGGTATGTGACCTTGGGTAAGTCATTTCACTTCTCTGTGCCTCAATCAGTTAAACAATCAGTCAGCTCCCTCATCTGCAAAAGGGGATTCAATACTTGTCCTCCCTCCCACACACTTCACTCTTCTAATGCCAGCCTACTCACTGTACCTTGATCTCTTCTATCTTGCTGCCGACCTCTCACCCAAATCCTTCCTCTGGCCTAGAACGCTCTCCCTCTTCATATCCAACAGATAATAACTCTCCCCACCTTCAAAGCCTTATTGAAGGCATGTCTCCATCAAGAGGCCTTCCCTGACCAAGCCCTCATTTCCTTTTCTCCCACTTCTTTCTGTGTCACCCCGATTTACTCCCATTATTCAACCCCCCCCAACTCAGCCCCACAGCACTTATGTACGATCTTTAATTTATTTATTTATATTAATGCTTATCTCCCCCTCTAGATTGTAAACAGGTTGTGGGCAGGGACTGTGTCTATCAACTCTGTTCTATTATTATACTGTTCTCTCCCAAGTGCTTAGGATAGTGCTCTGCACAAAGTAAGAGCTCAATAAATAGGATTGATGGATTGATACTCAAAACAGTGAGCCCCATCTGGGATCTGATTATTTTGCATCAACCTCAGCACTTGGTTAATTGCTTGGCACATCGTAAACACGTAACAAATACCACAATTATTATTTATTAGTAGTTGTAATAATAATAAAGACACATCCAGTGTGAGGGAAGGGAGAAAGAGGTAGAAGAGGACATCATACAGGGAGAGAGAAGAAACAGGGTAGTAATAATAATAATAGCATTTGTTAAGTATTATTTGCTAAGCACTGTTGTGGATACAAGATAATCAAGTACCACATGGGGTTCACAGTCTAAGTATGTGGGAGAACAGGTATTGAATCTCCATTTTGCAGTTCTCTAGACTGTAAACTAGTACTGGGCAAGAAATATGCCTGCTAATTCTGTAGCATTGTACTCTCCCAAGAGCTTAGTACAGTGCTCTGCACATAGTAAGCGCTCAATAAATATGATTGATTGATCAGCAGTTCATCCCCCTTCTCTTACTCTCTGCATTCCTGAGCTCACAAACACCAGTCCCTGCAGCATACACATGAAAGCACAGAGTCCCAGGAAAACTAGGGAGAAAATAAGAGGCAGGATTTACTGGAAAAAGCTTATGGCTGGAACTCAGGAGACCTTAGATCAAATCCCAGCTCTGCCACTTGCCTTTTTCGTGATTTGGGGCAAATCACTTAACTTCACTGTGCCTTAGTTTCCTCACCTGTAAAATGGGGATCAAATACCTGTCCTTTCTCCTTCTTAGACTACGAGCCCATGTGGAGCAGAGACCGTGTTCGATTGAATTATCTTGTACCTATCCCAGCATTTGAAATGTAGTAAGCACTTAATAAATATCACGGTTAGTAAAACTCACAAAGACAATGCTCAATTTCTTTGAGAATCAGTGTCTGGCCTCTTTTAGAACTTGGGCAAATGATTTTCAAGGCTACACCAAGATGTTTTTCCAGGTAGAAAAACTAAAGGAGAATCAATTTTGGTAGCCTGATGGAAAGCAGCTGATGCTAGGAAATCCATTCCTCGCAGCCGGAATGTAGGTCTCTGTAATTAAATCAGAACACAGGCCCTCAACAGAAGTCATGTGGAAACAGCCTCCTGTGGTCATTTTGTTTTTCCAAATGAAACCAGTGGTTAGTGCATACAATGGCTGCCTTGGGATCCTTCTCTGCCCTGAGCCCACCTCAGGTCACCACCAGCTGGAAAGCCTGTCATTATTCATGGCTGCCCCCACTCCTCTCTAAAGTAGCAGGTGCTTAATGAAATCCTGGGCTGGCCCAAGACCAGAGAGATGGCTGAAGGGAGTCGGCCCCTCAGAGCTCAAACTCAAACAGTGTCCCAGGTGCAGTAAGTGGTTCTGAGGCCTCTGGTTTATACGAAGAGACAAAGAGCTCATGGCAATGCTCAATAAATAATAAATAAATAAATCATATTTATTGAGGGCTTTAGTACAGTGCTCCACACACAGTAAGTGAAGCAGCATTGCTCAGTGGAAGGAGCACGGGCTTTGGAGTCAGAGGTCATCATCATCATCATCATCATCATCATCAATCGTATTTATTGAGCGCTTACTGTGTGCAGAGCACTGTACTAAGCACTTGGGAAGTACAAATTGGCAACATATAGAGACAGTCCCTGCCCAACAGTGGGCTCACAGTTTAAAAGGGGGAGACAGAGAACAAAACCAAACATACTAACAAAATAAAATAAATAGAATAAATATGTACAAGTAAAATAAATAAATAGAGTAATAAATATGTGCAAACATATATACATACATACAGGTGCTGTGGGGAAGGGAAGGAGGTAAGATGGGGGGATGGAGAGGGGGACGAGGGGGACAAGAGGTCATAGGTTCAAATCCCGGCTCCGCCAATTGTCAGCTGTGTGACTTTCGGGAAGTTACTTAACTTCTCTGGGCCTCAGTTATCTCATCTGTAAAATAGGGATTAAGACTGTGAGCCCCCCATGGGACAACCTGATCACCTTGTAACCTCCCCAGTGCTTAGAACAGTGCTTTGTACATAGTAAGTGCTTAATAAATGCCATTATTAATGAGTATGATTGATTGATTGATAAATTCATCACTAAATCTGGTAGATGGTAAACTCCTTGAGGGCAGTTAAACTCTTTGTACTCTACCAAGAGCCTGGTACAGTGCTCTGAACAGAGTAGGTGCTCAATAAATACTATTGAATAACTTCCTGTTGGCTGCAGAAGGGTCAGGAGGGGACCCTGGCCTTAAAAAAGAGGGCAGAAGCAGTGAAATGAGTAAGACACACAATGGAAGGAGTAATCATGGCTCTGGCCTTGACCCTTACTCACTGTGTGACCTTGAGTGAGCTATTCGACTGCTCTGATCCTCCGATTCTTCAGAAGGCGGCAATGGAAAAAGAACAATAATTATGAAGTGAAGGGCAGCACTGCTTCGGTTGACCAGAAAAGAAGAAAATTCTGTACGTATTGAATTCTCAGCTCAAAATACACGGATTCACTTGAATAATTTAGTTCTAGTATTCAATGGGCCTGGAAGTGAACCTTTACAGGATGATGGCCCTTGGAGCATCTTGAGACCCAGCACTATTTATCATCAGGGAAGTAGGGGGGTGTTCAGGGACACAGCACTAACTCTGCTCCTGGCCAGACAACCACATCCAACTGGACCTTCAGGTTCTTTCTCTCCCACAAGGGGTTCCCTCCTTCTCCTCTCTCTGAACCCCCGAAAAAGCTTTCCACCCACTGGAGCCCTTCGGGGAAGCCCTCTCCAATAGCACTGACTTAGCTGAGTGCAAGGTTGGAGAACGAGGCTGAGACCAAAGCCAATACTGCACCTGACTTTCATTTGACCCCTGAGTGCCAGTTCCCAACAGGCACCCATAGGTTGGAGAAAGCCTGGAAGGCCCCCAGAGTTAACTTGACCAGTAGCCCATCCCGGTGGAGATGTGGGGTGCAAACACTAGGAGAGAAAACTGCTAGCAACCCAGTTTTTAGAGAAAGGCAACATCTTCCCTCTTATCTTCTTTCTCCACTCTCCTCTAATAGGAAAGAAAATAGGGAGGAGTTCTCCCCAGGACCCCCAAATAGAGTTAGATCTCAGACTAAGAGCTGTGAATCTTCCTGTCACTAGCCTATTGTTTACTGTAAACACAAGCTGCTCCAACTCCTGGTCTTCCTCATTGTACCTTCGCTACCACCCTCAGGTTCCTTACCCTGTCCCTTTTTTGTTAATATGGTATTTGTTAAGAGCTTACTATTTGTCAGGTACTGTACTAAGTGCTGGGGTAAATACAAGATAATCAGGTTGGACAAAATCCAGTCCCATATGGGGCTTGCAGTCTTAATCCCCATGTTACAGGTGAGGTAACTGAGGCCTAGAGAAGTGAAGTAACTTGCCCAAGGTCACACAGCAGTCAAGCAGCAGTGGCTGGATTAGAATCCAGGTCTTACTCTCAGACTCATCCTCTATGTATTAGGCCATGCTGCTTCTGATTGGCTCCCAGCCCTTTGCAGCCTCAGGGGTTCGGCTGGATGAGGCTAATCCAAAAGGCTGAGAGAGTCAGATTCTGGGGATGGTGTGAGTGAGCCCCCAGGACACTTCCTCTATGTTCTATTGAACAGTTCAGAGAAGCTGGAAAGAAAGTGGCACAGAAAGCCAATCCAGGCTTTGGGGATAAGAGGAACAACATCCAGAGAGGTGGAGAATCCAAATTCCCAATCTCCCCAGCATTCCTACACACTTAGTGGAACTCTATCACTCTCTCTCCCTCTCACTATCTCCCTGTCACTCTCTGTCTGTCTCTCTGTATGTGTGTGTATATGTCTGTGTGTGTGGTGGAGTGGGGAAGTGAACTTCTAGTAATAAAAATCTGTAAGTCAGAATGGGTCCTGTGCTCCTCCTCCACTTATAACCTGAGCACTTTTCCCCAGGCTTTCCACACTCTCTTCTCTCCCGTGGTCAAGATGTGAGAACATGGGCCTAGTAGAAAGAGTGTGGGCCTGGGAGCCAGGAGACCTGGGTTCTACTCCCAGCTCTGCCACTTGCCTGCTGGGAAAACTTGGCCAAGTCATTTAACATCTCTGTGACTCAGTTACCTCAGCTGTGAAAATGGGGATAAGATACCTGTTTTCACTCTGTTAATTTGTATCTACCACACATCACTTGGTACATAGTAACCACTTAACAATCAATCAATCAATCAATCAATTGTATTTATTGAGCACTTACTGTGTGCAGAGCACTGTACTAAGTGCTTGGGAAGTACAAGTTGGCAACATATAGAGACAGTCCCTATCCAACAGTGGGCTCACAGTCTAGAAGGGGGAGACAGAGAACAAAACCAAACATATTAACAAAATAAAATAAATAGAATAGATATGTACAAGTAAAATAAATAAATAAATAGAGTAATAAATATGTACAAACATATATACACCATATATTATATACATATATTAACATATACATATACCATATACATACACCGTATACATAGATTAACAAATACCACCACTATTTTATTTTCTTCTTTCCCCCTCTATACATTTTCCTAGTCTCTCCTATTCCCCTTGCAGGATCTTATATACTACTATTTCTCCTTCCCCCTATCTATTTAAATGCCTTTCTCACCACCATAGACTATATGCTCCTTGTGGGTAGCAATCGGGTCTACAATTCTATTGTACTTTCCCAAGTGCTTATTACAATGGTCTGCACACGGTAAGCTATCAGTCAGTATCACTGACTGATTTATATTCTTCATGGCTCAGTGGAAAGAGCCCGGGCTTGGGAGTCAGAAGTCATGAGTTTTAATCCTGGCTCCACCACTTGTCAGCTGTGTGACTTTGGGCAAGTCATTTAACTTCTCTGGGCCTCAGTTACCTCATCTGTAAAATGGGGATTAAGACTGTGAGCCCCATGTGGGACAACCTGATCACCTTGTATCCCCCCCCAGTGCTTAGAACAGTGCTTCACACATAGTAAGCGCTTAACAAATGCCATCATTATTTTATTTTTTATTATTTGTGCTTACTATGGGCCAGGCACTGTACTAAGTGTTATGGTAGATACATGCTTACCAGGATGGACACAGTCCATGTCCCACTTGTACTCACAGTCTTAATCCCTATTTTACAGATGAGGTAACTGAGGCACAGAGTGAAGTGACTTGCCCAAGGTCACAACAGACAAGTGGCAGACCTAGGATTTGAACCCAGGTCCTCCGACTCCCAAGTCTATGCTCTTCCCACTAGGCCATGTTGCTTCTCTTTGAATTTCTTTGGAATCCAGCTTTCTCTGGGCCTTTGGCAGTTTCTTTCAAGGAGTAAAGTGGTAATGATAAGCCTTTTCAGGCCTCGTCGTCTTCTTGGATTCCATCTAGAAAAAAGGTCTGCAGGAACATCCTACTGATGCAGCTTCAACTTTCTATCCTTC
The DNA here is from genome assembly GCF_015852505.1 of Tachyglossus aculeatus. NCBI lineage: Eukaryota > Metazoa > Chordata > Mammalia > Monotremata > Tachyglossidae > Tachyglossus > Tachyglossus aculeatus. The sequence goes on along the minus strand of NC_052101.1, from coordinate 23,382,128 downwards.
CCTTCTTCCCTCTTAGGCAATCTCTCCATCTCTCCACAGTGTCTGACTTTGGGTCTGAAGCTAGCCAGGAAACCTGTCTCTCAGGAACTTACTGGAACAAATTGCTCCATCCTTTATTGTTTTGGTGTTTCAGTAGAGGATACAGAACCCTAGAACTGGAAGGCACCTCAAGAAACCATCTGATCTAGACCTCTGACACTAAGCAAGTGAGTAATACCTAAACCACCCAATAGGGATGGATGGATATTTGTTTTTGAGTGCCTTGTTTCACAATTTCAAAGCCTTATAGTCAAGAGCAAAAGCAAAGTCTCCCGTGGCTGTATATATATATACATATATATATATGCTTTTTCCACTTAAGCACGTTACTTCTGATCCCAGGTTCCACAGGAGTGGGCTCACTCCAACTCTCCTATTACTCAAAGAACAGTAGGGCAGACTGTCTTCCTTCCTTTTCCTTCCTTCCTTCCTTCCTTCCTTCCTTCCTTCCTTCCTTCCTGCGCTTACTGTGTGCAGAGCACTGTACTAAGCACTTGGGAAGTACAAGTTGGCAACAGCAGGCTCACAGTCTAGAAGGGGGAGACATACAACAAAACATATTAAAAAAATAAAATAAATAGAAGAAATATGTACAAGTAAATAAATAAAGTAATAAATATGTACAAATATATTTATACATATTTATATATATATACAGGTGCTGTTGGGGGGGAGGAGGTAAGGTGGGGGGATGGGGAGGAGGGGGACAGGAAGGAGGGCTCAGTCTGGGAAGGCCTCATTCATTCATTCATTCAATTGCATTTATTGAGCGCTTACTGTGTGCAGAGCACTGTACTAAGTGCTTGGGAAGTACAAGTTAGCAACATATAGAGACGGTCTCTACCCAACAGTGAGCTCACAGTATAGAAGTCCAGTCTAGAAGTCACAGTACAGTTTTCCTCTTGGCCCGAACCATATCCTGCTCTTTGGTTAAAAGGTGATAAAAATAGAATTCTTCCAAAAAGCCTTCCATGATTAGGTGTAGCTGACTGTGAGCCACCAAGAACCTTTAGCACTTGTGTTTTATCTTTGAAATTATGTGCTCTGCTATTTGTTTGTTCTTGTATCCTTTGTGTTCTAAGCTTCTACCAATTGTGTTTTATGTCCGGTAGTATGTTTATGTGTTTGGCTCAGAGTTTTCTCCATGCCCGGGGCTTTGTTCTTCTTTGGGCTTCTTGCACCCACCCCCAACCCCTCATTCAATCCTCTGTCTACACACACTGCCTACTCAATACAGACCATTGAATTGGTAGATGAATGAATGAATGAATGTGGGCTGTGGTCTGATATCGACATTTCTTGTATAACCTGTTTAACTGTCAAGCATCAATTAAGACAAACACCCTCTTTCAGCAACCCGTGTTTGGGCTACATTTCAATTTTTTTTTTTAACCAAAACTTTCATTGGTTTGAAAAAATATTTACGGCTCCGTTCTTTCAAGCTGTTCTGTTCATGGATTTAGAGACGGGAGGGAGCTGAGTTCACAAGGACTCCTCAAACTGCTGGAAAGGTGGGGTCCCTTTCTAGAAGGGGGTGAGGAGGATGAGGGTTCTAATCCCATCTCTGCCACCTGTCTGCTATGTGACCTTGGGCAAGTCACTTAACTTCTTTGTGCCTCAGTTACCTCATCTGTAAAATGGGGATTAAAAAATGTGAGCCCCACATGGGGCAACCTGATTACCCTGTATCTGCTCCAGTGCTTAAAACAGTGCTTGGCACATCATAAGTGCTTAACAAATACCATAATTATTATTATTTATTATTACCAACTCTATTGGATTGAACTCTTAAGTGTTTAGTACAGTGCTCTGCACACAGGCAGTGCCCAATAAATACCATTGATTGATTGATTGTTTGATCAAAAATCACATTTAACTATAATAATAATAATAATAGTATTTGTTAAGCAGTTGTTGCTATGCGGCAATCACTGAACTAAGCACTGGGGAAGACTCAGGATAATCAGATCAGATATGTCTCTGTCCCACATGGAGTCCTCAGAATAAGAGGGAGAGTGAACAGGTATTTAATCCCCATATTACAAACCAGGAAACTGAGGCCTAGATTAAGATCATACAGCCGACATGTGGCAAAGCCATTTGAAGTGCTTACTTTATATTGGGGTGAACTGTGACATTGATTCAGACATCGTGTCTGCCCACAGCAAACTCATAATCTAAGAGTGGAGATGACAGACTCCCCGGGAAACAGCATGACCTAGTGGAATGAAAGTGAGCCTTGTGGTCAGAGGACATAGGTTCACATCCCGGCTCCTCCATTGATCTATTTTGTGTGATCTTGGGCAAGTGATTTGACTTCTCAGTGCCTCATCTGTAAAATGGGGATTGAATCCTCTTCTCTCCGATTTAGAATCTGAGCCCCATGTGGGATAGGGACTGTGTGTGACCTGTTTATCTTGTATCTACCATAGCACTTAGTACAGTGCCTGGCACATAGTAAGCACTTATTAATAGTATTTTTTAAAAAAGGGTAGATTAAACATATTTGTAACAGCATCATACCCTGACTCCTTAGGCTTTTTATTGCTTCTGGCCCACACAGTTATCATTTTCTAGGAAGTATGTATCTTCTCTAATTTCTAAGTACACTACTCTGTAGACTGTAAACTCCTTGCAGACAAGGATCATGCCTCCCAACTCTATTGTGTTTTTCCAAGTGCTTAGTACATTGTTCTGCACACAGTAAGCACTCAATAAATACTACTGATTGATCCTTCCTCTTCTCATTACTTGTTTGTCTCTGTCTGCAGCAACTGCTGCACAGTGGGGCAACTTTGCTACTGCCTGTTGCTGGGATGGATTCTTGGGAGACTCAGGCTGGGACTTGATTCATTCAATCATATTTATTGAGTGCTTACTGTGTGCAGAGTACTGTACTAAGCGCTTAATCTTGCCCAGTGCACTAACTTGGTACATGGGGTTGAACTCAGGCTATTGATTAGCTCTCTGCAGCTTCCATGACTCACAATGAGCTTGGTCCCCATCCAATTATCATGTAAATTATTCAGGAAACTTGATCATCAATCTTCATTTGGCCTATGTTGCAGTAAAACACTTTACTTTCTATGAGGAACATGTAAAAACTTGAACTGACTTTCCCACCCCCAATTTCTGATTGATCTGTCACGAACTCTGACAAATCCAAAACAGCCATTACTTCCAGGCTTTACCAATCAACTTGAAAACTCTGTTTATGCAATCCCAGAACAATGAGAGCTACTGGGTAGCTTGCCAATCAAAGGATCAGAGTCTTGGGGGAGTAACCTTGTGCCAGCCACTGGTCTTCAAAGGCAAAAATGAGTTTGCAAATTCCCTGTTTAACTAGGAAAAGCCAAGCAGTATGGAATGGGGGAATTTCCTTGTGACATCTAGCCTGTCTAACTCAGTGGAAAGAGCACGGACTTGGGAGCCAGAGGTCGTGGGTTCTAATCCTGGTTCCGCCACTTGTCAGCTGTGTAACTTTGGGCAAGTCATTTAACTTCTCTGTGCCTCAGTTACCTCATCTGTAAAATGGGGATTAAGATTGTAAGCCCCATGTGGGACAACCTGATTACCTTGTATTCCCCCAGAGTTTAGAACAGTGCTTGACACATAGTAAGCACTTAACAAATGCCATCATTATTATTATTATTATGTGTGTGGGTCTTATCAAGAAGAAGGGAGAGACATAGAGAAAGATCCAGAGACAGAGACAGAGACAGAGAGAGACATCAAAAGACAGATAACACTATCTTGTTCAAAACTGTGCATTGGAGATTGCCATCCAACACAAGACATAGCCACATTAGGCTGTAAGGGGAAATATTTCGGACCAGACAGATTTGCATTCTGCCCAATCAGGGAGAAATGCTGTAGCTTAAAATGATTTTAATGCCAAGTCTACCTCATGCTTTCCTGAAGCAACCAGGACCACCATCTCAAGCACAAATGTTATATGTAGTGATCGTTTGTCTTTAAAGAAAACACTAGTGACAGTGAAGTTCATCTATGAGTGCATATGTGACTGAAAAGACCATAGCGGAGCCATAGCCCCGGCCACATTGGACCCTCACTGTTGAGCGTGAATGTCTGGGAAAATAGTCCCCCAGAAGCCTTAGGGTGAAAGGGAGTCCTCACTTTCTTCGTTACAATACCCTGCACTAGCCCAGAAGTTTCAAAACTCCTTTCAGGAGGAGGCTGGAGAGTGTAGTGGATAGAGCATGGGCCCGGGATTCAGAAGGTCATGGGTTCTAATCCCAGCTCTGCCAAATGTCTGCTTTGTGAACTTGGGTGAGTCACTTAAGTTGTCTGTGCTTCAGTTCCCTCATCTGTAAATTGGGGGTGAGACTGTGAGCCCCATATGGGACAGAGACTGTGTCCAAACCGATTCGCTTGTATTCATCCCAGTGTTAGTACAGTGCCTGGCACATAGTAAGCACTTAACAAATTCCATTATTATGATGATGACGATGATGATAATGATCAGCGGGCTCTGGCCTAGGGGATGGAGCTTCCTTTTTTTTTTTTTGGTCCATTCATGATGAACTCTTTAGTAAGCCAAGGGAAGTTGAAAGGAGGAGAATATGTAGAGTCTGGGTGGGGGGTTCACTTTCCTGGCTACTCCTCCCTGCCTCCTCAGTATTTACTCCTCAGGGAAAGTTAGGAAGAGGAATCCTCTTCTTTGGATCCAAAGTTCCATCTGGAAGACTGTGATAGTGCAATAGAGCTGTGTGAGATGTTTTGTTTTTAATAAAAAGGTGAAAAAATGTCGAACATCAATTGGGTTTCAACAACAGCCTTTTTATGAGTCAGTCAATTCAGAGAGAGGGAGAGAGAGAGCTGGTTCAGCCTGTATTTTCCTGGTTGAAGATCAATTTGATGCAAAGTGATCATTATCAGGGTTGTTATGAAATGCCTCTGGGGGGTTGTCTGTGACACGCTATTAAAATGGTGTTTCATACTGCCCTGAGCTTATCCTCAGCTCCATCTTTGCGAGCACCTCCTTGGTGCCACTTTTCAAAACTTGGTTTTATTTCCAAATTCCTCAGAGCAAGCAACTGTACACTCCACTGGCTCCACTTGGCCTGCTTGTACTTAGGGTTAATAAGGGGAGGGGGGGTGGGGAGGATGGCAGAGAAGGAGGGAGTGGCAGGGAAAGAGTGGAGAAAGGAGAGGAAACCCATGCAATGTCGAGCTAGCTAAACCTTAACTGGCCCCATAGGTTGCTAAGACTGGTTGCTAAGTTGTTCTTCTCAGCACTTCAGATGCTCACGCTTATTACTCCATTGGTTGTTTCTCTCCCTTGGTCCCTGGAAGATGTGGTGAAGAGATAAACTGCCTTCAGACCTCCTGCTTTCCCTTCACGTCTCCACCCCAGGCCCTTTCATATCCTGGTAGATGGTGCTCCTATTAGAAGCAGCATGGCCTAGTGGAAAGAGAACAAGCCTGGAAGTCAGAGAACCTGGGTTCTAATCCTAGCTCTACCAAGTGCTTGCTGTGTGACCTTGCGCAAGTCATTTAATGTCTCTCTGCCTCAGTTTCAACTGTAAGATGGGAATTAAATCCTACTTCTTCCTACTTAGGCTGTGAGTCCCACATAGTGTCCAACCTGATTAAGTTGTATCTACTCGAGCTCTTAAGAACAGTGCTTGACACATAGTAAGTGCTTAACAAATATAATAATAATTAATAAAAGTAAAAAGGGAGCACAGTGAAGTCATTTTATGAATTTTCTTCAAAGAAGATGTTCACAGTGCATCATTTAGATGGAAAAATCATGGTACCGACTCCACTGCATCCTCTTTGAGGTCACATGCCTTAGTGCAGCACCTGTGCATGACGAGCAAGGGACATGCGGGGAGAGGGGACAGTGGTCTTAGGCATCCCACTGAGAATCTGATGTCCATGTGAAGTGGGGGGAGAGAATGCTCTCAGTGCCAATGGACTGAGGAACAGAGGCCTGCTGACACCAGGGTCACTTCTTGAAACAGATTATTAGAGAAGCAGCATGGCTTACTGGAAATGGCATGGACTTGGGAGTCAGAGGATGGGGGTTCTTATCTCAGCTCTGCCACTTGTCTTCTGTGTGACCTTGGGCAAGTCACTTCACTTCTCTGTGCCTCAGTTCCCTCATCTGTAAAATGGGGATTAAGACTTTCAGCCCCAGGTGGAACAAACTGATTACCTTGTAACTACCCCAGGGCTTAGAACGGTGCTTGGCACATTGCAAGCACTTAACAAATATTATTATTATTATTATTATTATTATTATTATTATTATTATTATTATTATTATTATTATTATTATCAGGTTAGCTACCAATGAGCCCTCAGAAAGGCACCATAATGGGGAAAGCTAATTGCAGAAGATCTGGTTCCCTGGGGTGGGACTCCTTGTGATCAGGAGATTGCATTCCTGCAGACTCTTCAGGGACCCCCAGGAACTATTCTAATGGTCGTTTGCCCTCTAAATATATTTTATAGCTATGTACGCTCTTCTCACTTTCATAAATGTGAAAAGAAGCAAAGTAGATTAGCTGTGTCCCCTGTTCTCTATTCAACCCTGAATCCCTTAAGAGCAGAGGCTGAATCTTGTTCCTTCTAAGTAGCTCTGCCCTGTGGCTAGCCCAGTGGACACTCAGTGCAGTTATTTTATTGACTGAGTGCTGCTTCTGTCGCTCCGTTCCTCCACAAAGAGCCAGGCTTTGGGGCAAAACACACTTGACTGCTGCAGGACATTGGGAAAATCACTTAAGTTCTCTGTTCCTCAGTTTCCTCATCTGTAAAACTGGGTATTATTATTGTTATATATGAATATTTGTTAAGCACTTATTATGTTCCAAGCACTGCAGTAATCTCTGGGGTAGATTGAAGATAATCAGGTCAGACCTAGTCCCTGTCCCTGTCCCACATGGAGCTCACAGTTTAATTGGAGGGAGAACAGGTATCGAGTCCTCTTGTTTCAGATGAGGAAACTGGGGCATGGAGAAGTTAAGCAGCTAAGAATATATGTTCTTCCTTTCCCTTAGACTGCGAACCCCATGCTGGAAAGGAACAGCGTCCAACCTGATTATCTTGTATCTACCTTGATGTTTACTGCAGTATTTGGCACATAGTAAGTGCTTAAAATTATTATTACTATTAATATTATTAACACTAACATAACTATGAATTAAAATCAAAATCTCAGGCTGGTCACTACCTCCAATCAATCAATCAGTGGTATTTATTGAACACTTTTGGTATGCTGAGCACTGATCTTAGCAGGGACATCCATTCCGTGAAAGCTTATATTCTGGGGCTCTTCTTACTACAAAACTCCCAGCCTTTGCCCGGTACCTGTGACCCCAGTGAGAGAGTTGGACTGGATGGGAACATGTTACAGCAAGTAAAGTTTCCCCGCCTCCTGCTACCCAGCTCTGTCTCTCTGTTCATCCCTCCTTCCCTGGGCTCGGGGGAGAGTGATTGGGTTTTCTTAGGTACAAACAATGATTACTAGCCAACCCATCTATTAATAATCTGCAAACACAAGAACCACCAGCACCTTTAGGGAGGATGAGGGGTTTGACATGACTCGTCTATATCTTTGGAATCCCCCAAAGTCATATTTTGCTTCTATATACCTCACCCATCCCTGGTGGATGCCTATGTGGTCATTTTTATCTGATGGTGCTGGGAAGGGTCCAGGGACCCCACAATAATCCAGAAAGGCAATCCTTCCATCTCCCCCAAGAAGCTTTCCCCAACTAAGCTCTCATCTCCCCTACTCCCTCTCCCTTATGCCGCAGAAAGGAATTGAGACTGTAGATACGGCATACTTCACTTCCAAGGACAAAGACAAATTGTCAGCGACTGTTTTTCCACAAGTTGAGTCTCTCCTAATTTTGATGTGCTGGAGCAGGAGTGTGTCCTGGCCTCCCGAGACCTGGCCAGCTCCTTCCTGCCGATGCCCAGAGCAACATTTGCTTTGGCCTCACATGCCTGGCAGGCTGCCATGCCTCCTGGCGGAGCGATACAGATCACTGCCCTCGAAAGGGAGCCGGGTCGGGCAACAGGCAGGTCGGAGGGAAGGGTGTCTTGAGAAGAGGATGCCGGGAATGGGGGATCCCTACTTAGATTGGGATTGGGGTCCCCGCCTCTAGGGCCAGTGGGTAGGACTCTAGAAGAGCATCCCAGTCAAGCTACCCAGGCCCATTCTCTCCCTTCTCAAGCTGCCCTCAGGCTGGCTCTCTCCTGGCTCTCACAACCACAGTTTGGGACAACTCAGCAGGAGACATTTAGCTTGGAAGAAAACATTGTTCCTTTTAACGAAAAGTTTGTGTGTGTGTGTGTGTGTGTGGGTGGGTGGGTGGGTGGGTGTGTGTACAAGGAAATGCAAAGGAGACTCAGAGACAATGCAGTTACCTATTCCTCCCCCATAAAGAAAAACAAGAAGGGGGGGGAAGGGAGCCTGGGGAGGAACTGTTATTAAAGGGAACATCACTTAGACCTCTCTCTCTCTGTCTCTCTCTTTCTCTCTCTCCCCAGGAGGAAATGGGAAATGGGAGTGGTCCCAGACAGCAGGGCCCTGGTATAATTACTCAGTCTGTCAGCAACCTGTACTAAGCCCCATTAGGATCACTGCTCTGGAGCCTGTGCTGTGATTTTCTATTGCAAAAATCATACATTTATAGCTTGCATTAAAATATTTACCCTAATAAAAATAAGCAACAGTGGAAGAATCAAACAACGCCTTTGCCCCTCAGAAGCTTTTTGACTAGTGGGGGAGATGGAACAAACACAAACTGACATTCAAGTAGACAAAACTCAAGTGACAGGTACTGGAACAACATTGGAAACAAACGAACATTATTTTCCAATAGCTCTCTCTATATATATATTCTATAAGGGAGTACTAGTATTCAAGTAGTAATGTTATTTATCAAAGAAGTGATAAAACAATAATAATTACTAAGTGCTTAATTTTTAAAATGTTATTTCTTTTACACTTATTTAGTTCTGTTTTAAGCACTGGGGTACCTAGAGATTAATCAGGCTAGATAGAGGAAACTGAGGCATAGAGAGGTTAAGTGACTTGCCTAAGGTCACACAGTAGGCCAGTGGTGTAGCCAGGATTAGAACTTAGATCCTCTGGCTCTGAGGCCTGTGCGTCATCCACTAAGCCACACTGTGCCAAGCATTGTACTAGATGCTTGGGAAAGAAAGATGCAGCTGAGTTGACAGACATGTTTCCTGTCCCCAGGGAACAGCATGGCCTAGTGGAAAAAGCAAAGCATATGTCTGAGTTGCCTGTAATACAAGGACTGTGTCTGACCTAATTGTATTTTATCGACACCAGTGCTTAGCACAGTGCTTGGCCCACAGTAGGAGCTTAATGAATGCCACAATTATTATTATTGAATGCCCACTGGGTGCAATACATTCTACCAATCACTTGAGGAAGTACAGCGGAAACAAGAAACATGTTCCTGGCCCACAGTGAACTTATACTCCTAAGGGGGGAGAAATTCCTGAAATGATTCTCAACTGGTCAAATCAAAATAAAGAATTGAATGAACAGTTGCACATGCATATATTCACAAGTGCTAAGAATGGGTGGAAATGAATACATAAGTGCAAGTGGTGACTATGAGGTTGATATGACTTGAGGTGTTGGGAATCCCACCGTTGACCCCTGGCCCACGTCCTACCTCTGGCCTGGAATGCCCTCCCTCCTCAAATCCACCAAACTAGTACACTTCCCCTCTTCAAAGCCCTACTGAAAGCTCAACTCCTCCAGGAGGCCTTCCCAGACTAAGCCCCCCTTTTCCTCTCTTCTCCCTCCCCTCCCCACAGTCTCGGCTCACTCCCTTTGCTCTACTCCCCCTCCCCGTCCCACAGCACTTGTGTATATTTGTACATATTTATAATTATATTCTATTTATGTTTATTAATGATGTGTACACGACTATAATTCTGTTTATTTATAATGATACTACTCATGCCTGTTTACTTGTTTTGATGTCTATCTCCCCCCTTGTTGACTGTGAACCCACTGTGGTCAGAGATTGTCTCTTGCTGAATTGTATTTACGAAGTGCTTAATAAAGTGCTCTGCACACAGTAAGCACTCAATAAATATGAGTGAATGAATGAATTAATGAATGATGGAGGAAAGCATGTGGGAGATTATAGGATTTCAGGAGGGCTTTGAAGATGAGGAGCACTGTGATACTGTGTGTAGAAGTTTCAGGGTGGGGAAATAGTGTAAGAGAGGGAGGGGATGGAAGTGGGAGAGTCAAGAGCGAGCTACAGAAAGAACACAACTTTGGGAGCTGACAAATCGTGAGGGAAGGGAACTGATATGTAAAATGGGGAGAAATGGTGAAGAGCTCTGAGGCCAATTGCGAGGTGTTTTGCTTGATATGGAGGGTTTTGGGTGTTTTTTGAGGAATGGAGAGATGTGTATGAAGCAAAGCTTTGAGGAAATGATCTGGCAGCTATATGCAACATAGGTAGGAGGGGTGAGAAGCAACTTGGCCTATGGGATAGAGCCCAGGCTTGGGAGTCAGAAGAACTTGGGTTCTGATCCTGGCTCCAACAGTTGTCTGTCATGTGACTTTCGGCAAGCCACTTCACTTCTCTGTGCCTCAGTTCCATCACCTGTAAATAGGGGATTAAGATTATGGTCCCGTGTGGCACAGGATCCGTGCCCAACCAGATTAGTTTGTATCTACTCCAGTGTTTAATAAAGTACCCAGCACATAGGAAGTGCTTAACAAATACCATTAAAATAAATGAGAGAGATTGGCAGGTGAACTGGAGTGGCCAGGATCAGGTAGAGTTAATGGTTGATGGTTTTGTTCAATAATGGCCAGTCAGACTCCTATTTTCTCCTCTCCCCAAACCGGTGTGACTGATTCTCTGGACCCTGGAGGTATTTGTCTAACCTTTCTGGACTCTTCTGCTCCCCTGAGACTTTTACAAATCCTTTTCTTACTCCTAGCCAGCTGGCTGTCTTACTCTTCTGGCTGCAGGAAGGTTCTTTGAGTCCCAGACTCTTGGATCTGGTTGCCATCCTAGGGTTCCTCTTTCCCTTCCTCTGCCATCTGGTGGGCAGGGTGCTCAGAGGCAGGTGTAGATCAACACCAAGCTTGCTCAAGGTTTGGTCTCCTTAAGGGAAATTAATCATTTGGGGCAAAACGGTTTGGTGATCAAAAAGTTAAGGTTGCACGCAGTTGAGCTTAGCTTTTCTAATAATAATAATAATAATAATAATAATAATAATAATAATAATAATAATGGCACTTATTAAGTGCTTACTATGTGCAAAGCACTGTTCTAAGCGCTGGGGAGGCGAGGTGATCAGGTTGTCCCACAGGGGGCTCACAGTTTTAATCCCCATTTTACAGACGAGGTAACTGAGGCACATAGAAGTTAAGCGATTTGCCCGAAGTCACACAGCTGACAGTTGGTGGAGCCGGGATTTGACCCCATGACTTCTGACTCCAAAGCCCATGCTCTTTCCACAGAGCCACGCTGCTTTCTGCCAGTCATTCCCAACTACAGTTCTTTTTGATCCAGGGATGAATTTTGTCACTTGTAGATTAGCCTTTAGCCTCTCATCTTTTGTCCTCCTGCTTTGGCTGCTTTTGGGGCATTTCGTTGATTAATTCAGTACTGCACAGGGGAAATCAATCATTCCATCCATCAGTGAATCAATAACTGGTGTCTCTTGAGTGCCTAGTGTGTCAAGAGCACTGGAGTAAACTCTTGGGAGTGTGTTATAGGACTTTATACTCTAATGGGGTAGACATTCACACCAGAAATTCAAGATAGGAGAGAATAGAGAATGTTGTTAGGTGAATAAATAAGTGCCTAAATAATAGAGCATGCAAATCGATGTGTACAAAAGTGATTCAAGTGGCTGGGAGGGCATAATTGCTGAGGTGTTAGGTGGGAAAAAGAAATAATAGCTAAAAGCATTCAGGAGGATGTTGAACATGGGGAAAGTCTGAAATTGAAAGGGGAAGGAAAGGAGGAAAGGAAAATGGGTAGGAAGAGAGTGTGACCTGCCTAATGGAAAGACCACTACTCTGGGAATCAGAGGACCTGAGTTCTAATCCTGGCTCTGGCATTTGCCTGCTGTGTGACCTTGGACAAGCCACTTAACTCCTCAGTGCCTCAGTTTCCTCGTAACACAGTTATTATTAGGAAAGGAAAGGAAGCTCAGATGCATCCATTGTGTCCTTTTCTCCAGTCAAAGGTTAGTTGGCGTGCATGTTACAACTCTTGGTTCTAAACATGGTTCAGGATTCTTTGAAGATTACAATGATTCAGAGTTCCTGATGATCCCAGGACTCAAGCAATGTAGGGTACTATTGTCAGCCTAGTACCCATCAGTGCAGAGGGCACCCAAGTGAGCATGCCTGCTTCCTACAGTGGCAGATGCTCATTGTCACTGGCCTGGAAGATAATGCACTGAAAGACAAAGAAGTGTAAAATCAATCAATCAATCAATCGTATTTATTGAGCGCTTACTATGTGCAGAGCACTGTAAGCACTGTAAAATCAAATTAAGAAAATCTCCATATGCTTTGGGAGACAGACAGACATACAGACAGGGTGAGGGAACAATGACTTGGCAAACTTCATTCCAAACTGAAGATTTTCAAAGCCGTGGATTTATTAAAAATGATGGTATTTGTTAAGTGCTTACTATGTGCAAGACACTGTGCTAAACGGTGATGGGGGTAAGAGAGCAGAAAGGAGGACCAAAGCCACATCCTACTTTTCAAGCAGTTTCGACAGCTTTGAGCCAAACATCTATTTGGTGGTGGTATTTGTTAAGCTCTTTTGTGCCAGGCACTATAATAAGCGCTGGGGTGGATACAAGCAAATTGGGTTGGGCACAGTCCTTGGACCACATGGTACTCACAGTCTTAATCCTCATTTTATAGATGAGGGAACTACAGTCCAGGGAAGTGAAGTGACAAGTGGCAGAGGTGGCAAGAGAACCCAGGTCCTTCCGACTCCCTGGCCCCGGGTCTATCCCTGAGGCCATGATGCTTCTCTGTTGGTATCTAACATCTACTTGCAAAGCAGGATGCCCAGTGAAGCTGTCCTTGAATGCAATACTCACGTTACTGAAGAAATACTTGTTGCAATATAGCTTGGTGGGTGGGGCATATAAGGAGAATGGCTGTTCCATTACAGGTGTTGACTTTCACTTGCTGTTGTTGGCAAGACCGGTAGGTAACTCACCCTGACTCTCTCTCTCCTGCCTCCCAGATAAAGCTTTTACTTCCTGCTGTTTGACACCCATCCCTACCTCAATCTTCCTCTCCTTTCCCCTCCCAAGTGCCCCACCCTCCTTTAAACGTCCATCCCTGTGGCTTCCGTGTATCCTCCAAACCCTCCCTTATTAGGTTATCCAAACCATAAAATCCATGTACATCCTTTCTTCCCTGCCAGCCTCACCAGTCCGGCACCCCCGAGGCCCACACCTGTGCCACACATTTAATAATTGTGGCATTTGTTCAGTGCTTTCTGTGCATAAAGCACTGTGGTAGATACAAGATGATCAAGATGGACATAGTCCCTGTGCCATATAAGGCTCACTGTCTAAATGGGAGGGAGAACAGGTATTGAATCTCCATTTTGCAGATGAGGAGACTGAGACACAGAGAAGCTAAGTGACATGCCTGAAGTCATACAGTAGGCAAGTGGCAGAGCCAGGATAAGAACCCACGTCCCCTGACTCCCAGGCTCGTGCTCTTTCCACTAGGCCACACTGCTTATCTTTTCATTAAAAAAAATCCAGCCACAGCTGCTTCTGTATCTTCCCTGTCTTTCAGTTCCCTCTGTTCCCTAGTACCCTGGAGCCTCCAAACTACAGAACGTGAATTCCTAGTGCCTTGATTTCCTCAGTCCAAAGTAGCAGTGGTAGTAGCACTATTTAGTGAGCACCTACCTACTTGGTGGGGTGCACTATACTAGATGCTTGGGAAGCGCAGAATAATCAAATGACATATTTCCTGCTCATAAGGAGCTGACATTCTAAAGAAGGAGACCAGCGTGTGCTCAAAATAAATATGAGCAGACAGCTATATATGACTATTAAGGAGGGCATAAATAAGCCCAAAATGCCAGGATTGGCAGAAAGGAAGATAAAGCTTAGGGTGCTCATGATAGGTGTTAAGAATTTCACAGATGTTTAAATCAGATCATCCCCAAGTGATGCATCTTGGGAAACTACTCTGCAAAGAGAAATGAGATAAAGAACCCTCCTTGGAATCACAGGGCCTCAATCAATCAATCAATCAATCAATCAGTGGTATTTATTGAGCACTTACCATATGCAGAACACTGTACTAAGCTCTTGAGAGAGTAAAAAAAAAAACATATTTGGCAGACGTGTTCTCTGTCCACATGCAATTTACAGTCTACAGGGGAGACAGATATAACAAATTACAGATAGGTACATAAATGGATGGAAGAGTTTCTTTGCACAGCATGAAACCACTGAGTTCATGTGTTGTCTTGAAGAATTCTTCAATATTTGCTAATGAGAGGCTTGGAGATTTGGGTGTCCTACGACAGATAGTGGTCAATACAGCTCATTTAATGATTAACACTATATACTTAAAGGGTGCATGGTAAATGAATGGAGGAGAAATTGATTGATTTATTGATAGACTGAGTTGCCTCCATGTAATCAAGACTATGAAAAGCACGTAGTGACATGAAATGTTTTAGACACAAGTGGAAAAGCCTAGAAAATGCAGTAAGGATAACAAAAGTGGGAGAAGTTAGATGGGATGGCAGGATGAGAAACTGAGGGCTTGCTGCTGCCAAGAAAGGAAGCGGAACAGCCTGGCCTACTGACAAGAGCGTGAATCGGGGAGTCAGAGAACCTGGGTTCTAATTCTGACTCTTCCACTTACCTGCTGTGTGATCTAAAAGTCATGTAACTCCCCTGCGTCTCAGTTTCCTCATCTATAAAATCAATCGAACAGTGATATTGATATTGATATCAATCAATGAAATTGAGTGCTTAATGTGTGCAGAGCATTGTACTAGTTTGGGAGAGTACAGTCCAATAGTAATCACGATCACTGCCCAGAAGGAGTTGACAGTCAAGAGGGGTTTAAATACCTGTTTTTCCTCCTACTTAAACATGTGGAACAGGGACTGTGTCTGACTTGATTAGCTTGTGTCACTCTGCACTTAGTAAGTGTTTAACAACAACAATGACAATAATAAAAATAATAATAATGACCTATCCCAGTCTTTTTGCTCAGGTAAGTACTTAACAATTATTCCCATTGTTTAATGTTTACTATGTGCAGGGCACTGGGATAAATACAAGATTATAATAATAATAATAATAATAATAATAATAACAATGATAACAGTTGCTTCCTGCTGCAGAGAATTCGGTAATACCCAAGCCTCAGGTTTTTCTCATAGTCCAATTGTCAGATTGCAGAACTGGGCTATAGCATCATGCGATGAATATGTGGCAGAGAGGTTTTGGAGTGCAGATTGGCTGGTAAAGGGATGAAATGGCCAAAGGTAGAATGGTGAAATGTGAATCCCGGCAGATTGACAAATAGGATAACTAGCTCGGGAATAACTTGAGTTACTCTGGTAAGAATTCTGCAACTGCGGTCTAGACTGTGAGCCTCTTGTTGGGTAGGGACCATCTCTATATGTTGCCGATTTGTACTTCCCAAGCACTTTGTACAGTGTTCTGCACACGGTAAGCGCTCAATAAATATGATTGAATGAATGAATAGAGGAAGGATCTTCAGCTTCATCCCCTTGCATCCGGGAGGACAGTCTACACGCCATACAAGAAAAATGAGGTTGGTTGCAGTTTAGAAAGGGAGGGCAAACAAGAAATTAGGAGAGTATCTTTTGGAGGTAACTAGGAGAAGCATTACTATGTAGCTATTAATTGTGTGCCATTTACTCTCACTGGCACTGACTTCTCCATTTAACTTGGTAATGTTGTCGTTAGCTCTGAAGAACTTTTCAAAAGAGCCAGACAACCTTATTTTAGGGAAAATACATAAAAGTATTCACTGTGTTTACTTGGCAAGTGCAACCCCAAATCTGTCCCATTGGTGTTAGGTTCCCTTGCCGGGAACAGGTTTTATCTGGTAGAGGGTATGCTTGGGCCAGTGTCGACATGCATTTGTGTGTAGTACACACAGCACATTAGTCACTGGCTCTTCCAATTATCTTCTGGCCTTTCTGGCCTCGTGCTCTGAGCCCCAGGGTGTGTGTTTATGGTGGACACTGGGAATTATTAAGGCAAAAGACAGAGACAGCTGCACCTGCTTGGATACTGGCATTGTGTCACCCTGGTGACTTTACACCAGTGTGATTCCCCGCAGGTCCTGCAGAAGGTGAAATAGGAGGCTGGAGCTTTTCCCCATTCCAGGCTCCAGGTTTGCAAACTACAGCTGGGTGGAGTTCCCCAAATCCGAACACAGGGCAAAGCAGAGAGTAACATTTTTGTCTCTACATACAGCCTCGGTTTTAATTTAGTGGGAAGAGCCCAGCCTAGGAATCTAGGGGTCCCGGGTCCCAGTCCTGGTTCTCTAAGGAAGGGAATGCCTGGTCGGTCTGGGCCATCAGTGGCTGAAGGATCACCTGGAGAGCCCTGTGAGGTAGGCAGGGCTCCTTTAAAGCACTCAGTCACCTTGCCCCCTCCTACCTCACCTCACTGCTCTCTTACTAAAACTCAACTTGCATACTTTGCTTCTCTAAAGCCAACCAAGTCACTATTGCCATCTCACCATCTTGCCATCTTGGAGAAGCAGCATGGCTCAGAGGAAAGAGTATGGGCTTGGGAGTCAGAGGTCATGGGTTCTAATCCCGGCTCTGCCACTTGTCAGCTGTGTGACTTTGGGCAAGTCACTTAACTTCTCTGTGCCTCAGTTCCCTCATCTGGAAAATGGGGATTAAGACTGTGAGCCCCATGTGGGACAACCTGAATACCTTGTATCCCCCCAGAGCTTAGAACAGTGCTTGGCACATAGTAAGCACCTAACAAATGCCATCATTATTATTATTATCTATCTCGCCACTGACCTCTCATCCACATCCTACTTCTGGCCTGGAATGCCCTCCCTTTTCATATCTGATAGACAATTACTTCCCCCTACTTTCAAAGCCTTATTGAAGGCTCATCTGTTCCAAGAGGATTTCCCTGAGTAAGCCCTCATCTCCTCTTCTCCCATTCCATTCTTCGTAGCCCTGATTTGTTGTCTTTATTCACCACTCCCTCTGGCCCACAGTACTTACGTACCTGACCATAATTTATTGATTCATGTTTATTTCTATCTCTCCCTCTAAACTGTGAGCTCGTTGTGGGCAGGGAATGTGTCTACAAACTCTGTTATATTGTACTCTTCCAAGCACTTAGTACAGTACTCTGCACACAGGAAGTACTCAATAAATACAATTGATTGATCGATGGATAGATTGGCAGGCCCAGCAGGGATCCTGAAATGCGGGTGGTGAAAACTGCAGCAGTTACTACAACTGCTTGCTGGATTATAAAGCTATGGCACAACATTGGTACTATTAAGCAGCATGGCTCTGTGGAAAGAGCCCGGCTTTGGAGTCAGAGGTCATGAGTTCAAATCCTGGCTCCGCCAATTGTCAGCTGTGTGACTTTGGGCAAGTCACTTAACTTCTCTGTGCCTCAGTTCCCTCATCTGTAAAATGGGGATGAAGACTGTGAGCCCCCTGTGGGACAACCTGGTCACCTTGTAACCTCCCCAGCACTTAGAACAGTGCCTTGCACATAGTAAGCACTTAATAAATGCCATTATTATTATTATTATTGTTATTATTATCTGGTTTTTAAAATGATTTTTTTAAGCACTCACTGTGTGTTAAACTCTAGGGTAAATACAAGTTAATCAGGTTGGACACACTCCCTGTCCCACATGAGGTTCACAGACTAAGTAGGAGACAGAACAGGCATTGAATGCCCATTTTACAGATGAGGAAATTGAGACACAGAGAAATTGCTCTAGTTCACACAGCAGGCAGAAAAGAGCCAGACAACCTTATTTTAGGGAAAATACATGAGTATTAACTGTGTTTACTTGGCAAGTGCAACCCCAAATCTGTCCCATTGGTGTTAGGTTCCCTTGCCGGGAACGGGTTCCTCGCCCTGGCCTGGAATGCCCTCCCTCCGCACATCCGCCAAGTTAGCTCTCTTCCTCCCTTCAAAGCCCTACTGAGAGCTCACCTCCTCCAGGAGGCCTTCCCAGACTGAGCCACCTCCTTCCTCTCCCCCTCCTCCTCCCCCTCCCCAACCCCACCACCTTACCTCCTTCGCCTCCCCACAGCACCTGTATATATGTTTGTACATATTTATAAAACTCGATTTTACTTGTACATATTTACTATTCTATTTATTTTATTTTGTTACTATGTTTTGTTTTGTTGTCTGTCTCCCCCTTCTAGACTGTGAGCCCGCTGTTGTGTAGGGACCGTCTCCGTATGTTGCCAACTTGTACTTCCCAAGCGCTTGGTACAGTGCTCTGCACACAGTAAGCGCTCAATAAATACGATTGAATGAATGAATGAATCTGGTAGAGGGTCTGCTTGGGCAGAGGCAGGATTAGAATCCAGGACTTCTGACTTCAAGGCCTGTGCTCTTTCCACTAAGCAACACTGCTCCTCTGTGATCCCAGTCGTCAGGTCCTCCACATAAAAATCATCTGTATGCATTTTTCCATGTGTTGCATCTTTGTCCCTTTATGGGCATGTCTCACTGTGGACCCCAGTGGCAGCCCAGATGATCATTCATGAAGTAGCAGGAACAAGGCTCATCCATTATTCTCAGTAGGAGTCTCCATCACTCAGTTTGAGACTCCAGTCAGCTGTAAGAGAGCAAATTGGTCCCACAGCCTTTGCTAGAATGGATTTTGGTCCATCTCTGCTCCTCCAGATACTGCAGCCTGGCAGGACAAAACAGGGCAGGGCTTTGTTGATTTGGGAAGGGAGAGGCATTGCCCCGGATGGGTGACACAAAATACACCATGGTCCCAAGTCCCTGGAAAGGTAGCCCTACTGGAGGTCAAGCTGGATAGTCAGGGGAGCATAGAGAAAATCAAAGTCAAGGTGAGGAGGCTGCCTCAGTTCCTGTGGTCAGGCAAGAGGGTCCTCACGGCCAGGCCAGAACAGGAAGGATAAGTCTGGAAGTTGAGCTGTTACTGTTGTGTTATGTCTCTCACAAGGTTAGGGAATGAGAACTAGCATGGGGAATGAATCAATCAATCAATTAGTGGTATTTATTGAGCCTTTAGCATGTGCAAAACACTGTACTAAGCAATTGGGAGAGTACAGTACAACAGAGTTGGTAAACATGTTCCCTACCCACAATGAGTTTACAGTCTAGATAAGGAGACAGACATTAATTGAAAAAAATTTATAATGT
This sequence comes from Tachyglossus aculeatus, assembly GCF_015852505.1. Classification (NCBI taxonomy): domain Eukaryota; kingdom Metazoa; phylum Chordata; class Mammalia; order Monotremata; family Tachyglossidae; genus Tachyglossus; species Tachyglossus aculeatus. Next base: position 23,362,643 of record NC_052101.1, on the reverse strand, counting down.
ATAATTTAAAAATATGTACATAAGTGCTGTGAGGTGGAGGGTGGGGTGAATTGCAAATGCCCAAAGGTCACAGATCCATGTGCATAGATGATGCAGAAGGGAGAGGGAGCCGAGGGAAGGATTGCTTAACACAGGAAGACCTCTTGGAGGAGATGTGACCTCAGGCTAGAGTAACAGAAGCCATTTGAAATACTCCTCACTTCAGATGCCTCAGCTGGGCGGGATGAAGTTCAATTTCGGGGGGTAGGGGAGAGGAAGGGGTGCAGGGGTGTGTGTGTGTGTCTGTTTGTGCTTGTACCCCAAACAAGAAATCCAGAGGTTTTACTGACCAGTCCAGACACCAAGACTCCACACAAACTCTGGAATCCTGTGCCAATCCTCAGAGAGGTGGCAGGCAACCATGGTTTCCTGGAGAAGAGAAACCCATCTGGGGAGCCTGTCTGCAGCATGTGGGTGCTCTCTGGAGGCCGTGGGCAGGAGAGAGACAGTTCTGTTTGTATTTCTGCCCTTGGTTCTCTTCAAGTCAGAGGACCAGTGTGTCAGTAGAAAAACCACAAGATTTGCAGTTTTAATCCTGGCTCCACCACTTACCTGCTGTGTGCCTATGGGAAGTCTCATCACTTCTCTATACCTCAGTTTCCTCATCTGTAAAGTGGAAATTAAACACCTGTTTTTTCAGGGGTTTTTTTAATGGTACATGTTAATCACTTACAATGTGCCATGCACTGTACAAAGCACTGAAATAGATACAAGCTAATCTCACACACACACACACACACACACACACACACACACACACATGCAGAGTCCAGTCCCACATGGGGTTCGGAGTCTTAACCCCCACTTAACAGATGCGGTAACTGAGGCTTAGAGGCGTGAAATGATTTACCCAAGGTCACACAGAAGACAAGTGGCAGAACCAGGTCTTTTGACTCCCTAGCCTGTGTTCTTTCCGTTATTCATTCATTCAATCATATTTATTGAGCACTTACTATGTGCAGAGCACTGTACTAAGCACTTGGGAAGTACAAGTTGGCAACATATAGAGATGGTCCTTACCCAACAACAGGCTCACAGTCTAGAAGGGGGAGACAGACAACAAAACAATCCACTGCTTATCTGTTTTCTCTCCCTCTTCAACTGTGAACCCCATATAGGACAGGGATGATGAATTCATTCAATCTTATCTATTGAGCACTTACTGTGTGCAACGCACTGTTATAAGTGCTTGAATGATAATTATGGCGCTTATTAAGTACTTACTATGTGCCAATCACTGTTATAAGCCCTGGGGGTAGATATGAGGTAATCAGGTTGGATACACTCCCTGCCCCACAAAGGGCTCATACTCTTAATCCCAATTTTGTCTTGTTTTATGCTGTCAACTCATCTCTAGCCCATAGCGATGCAATGGACACATCTCTCCCAGAATGCCCCACCTCCATCTGCAATCGTTCTGGTAGTGTATCCATAGAGTTTTCCTGGTAAATATACAGAAGAGGTTTACCATTTCCTCCTTCTGTGCAGTAAACCTGAGTCTCTGCCCTCAATATTCTCCCATGCTGCTGCTGCCGAGCACAAGTGAGTTTTGACTTATAGCAGATTGCCTTCCACTCATTACCCACTGCCAAAGCTAGGAATGGAATGGATATGCCTCTGCTTGACTCTCCCTCCCAAAGTCCCGTAGTGCTCCTGTAGAATCAGTGTGGCTCAGTGGAAAGCGTATGGGCTTTGGAGTCAGAGGTCATGGGTTCAAATCCCGGCTCTGCCACTTTTCAGCTGTGTGACTTTGGGCAAGTCACTTAACTTCTCTGTGCCTCAGTTCCCTCATCTGTAAAATGGGGATTAAGACTGTGAGCCCCTCCATGGGACAACCTGATCACCTTGTAACCCCCCCCAGTGCTTAGAACAGTGCTCTGCACATAGTAAGTACTTAATAAATGCCATCATTATTATTACTATTACTATATTCGAGACTGGTAGAGTACTGGAAACACTCCAGGTGTGACCCTGAGAGGGGCAATCCCCATTTCACGGATGAGGTAACTGAGGCCCAGAAAAGTGAAGTGACTTACCCAAAGTCATATAGCAGACATGAAGTGGAGCTGGGATTAGAACCCATGACCTTCTGACTCCTGGGCCCGTGATCTCTTCACTAAGTCATGCTGCTTCTCAATCTGATTGTCTTGTATCTACCAATCAATCAATCAATCAATCGTATTTATTGAGCGCTTACTGTGTGCAGAGCACTGTATTAAGCGCTTGGGAAGTACAAGTTGGCAACATATAGAGACAGTCCCTACCCAACAGTGGGCTCACAGTCTAAAAGCTACCACAGATCTTGACAGAGTAAGTGCTTAATTAACATCACGATTATTGTTACCCCTTTAGGCAGCACTCAAGGGTTAACTGTTGGAGGCTTAGTAGGGGTGGAGGGGCTCTGAAGTTAGTCACCCCCTCACCTATCTTTCCTTTAGGCAAGTGACCTCTTCTTAAAGCAACAAATTCAGCCCCTGCAATATTTAGAAAAGACTGAGCCCATGAGACCCCTCCCCGCCCCCCCACAACCCCAAACAAAGTTCCCTGAAGCCAGGAGGGGCCTAGCCTCAGCCATTTCAGAGCTCAGGGAGAGCCAATTGCACTCCTCTCTTGCGGCAGGAGATGTCTTCCTGAGGTGACACAGATCGTGAAGGTGAGAAGAGAAGGGTGTGCCTCCCCACTCTGCCCAAGGGGCAAACTCATGCTCAGAAGCACCCACTACAGTGCACCTTTCTACATAAGTATTCCTTGATTTTTGTAGCATTTTTATTCCCCCAAAGCTTTCTCATTACTTATCTCGTTTTTGCCCTTTAAAACAACCCTGTGAGGTAGGTAGATTGGCAGGTATTTTTATCCCTATTTCAAAAATGAGGAAACTGAAGTACAGAGAGGTTAATTGACTTGCTCACAGTCAGAGAGCTGGCTGGTGGCAGAACCCAGACTTGAACCCAGGTCCTCTGGTTTCCGGACTGGTGGTCTTCTGTGACCTCACACTCCCTGTCCTAATAAATGCTATTACTAAGAGAAGGGAAAAGTTGAGGTGAGAGTCTCAACAGTACAGCCCAAACACAGGAGCCTGCTCTAATCACTAAAGTACATTCCCTTTCAACCCTTCCCCCAGCTCCTTTAATTCTTGAACATGTCCAGGGGCTAGAACTTAATAAGCGACCTCAGTGCGGACGGGTCAGTGAGTTTGTGGACCATAACTCAGGGTCTGCAATGAAAGCGGGCAGCTAGCAATACCGTCCACTCTGGTCTGGTTATGTCTGTGAGAAGGGGCTGTTAGGGTGAGTAGCAGAAACACCAAGATCCAAGCAACGATGACAGTCACACCATTTTTTTAATGGTATTTGTTAAGTACTTACTATGTGCCTGGCACTGTCCTAAGCATTAGGGTGGATACAAGGTAATCTGCTTGGACACAGTCCCGCATGGAGCTCACAGGCTTAATCCCCAAATTACACACGAGGTAACTGAGGCCCAGAGAAGTGAAGTGACTTTCCCAAGGTCACACAGCAGACAAGTGGCAGAGTTGGGATTAGAACCCAGGACCTTCTGCCTCCCAGGCCATTCTAACCACTAGGGCTTGCTGCTTCTCAGTGTTTCTCATTGTAGCCCCCCATCTCAACTCCTCCCCACCACTACCCTCCAGCTTTTTTCCTCCCTCAAGACAAAACATCTGGCCTTCCCTCTTAAATTACTCCACAAAAAAGCCCTCCAGCTGATATTCAGAAATCAGGTGTAGAGTGTCAGCAAGTATTTATCCAGTGGGGAGTTTAATTCTCCATCTTCTGTCATCTGGATCCCAGGGTGGACATAGGCAAGATGGGTCTGTTGATGGGTTCAAGGGGGAGGGGAAGCGGGAAAAGTCAAGGCTCTTCTTTGTTCTGAATGTTTGACTTAACCTTTGGGCAACCACCAGTTGGGCAAGCTCCCACAAAGGGGTGGGACACCCATCTGGAGCTCAGGATTTTGGGGGCAAATGATGAAGGATAGAATGAATGAGACCTGAGGCTGTACCAAAAACTGCCAAATTGTAAGCTGTTCCACTCTTTTGTAAACTCCCTGAAGAGAGGGATGGTTTGTACTATTGTGCTCTCTCAAGTACTTTAGTACAGCATTCTGCACAGAGTAAGCACTTGGTAAATACTGTGGATAAATTGAGGAACAGAGAGAGTTGAAGGAAACCAAGATGAGGAGGCCAGTGAAAGTGTGAGTGACCAGACCCAATGGTTCCATTGTATGTTCCTGGGTGGTCAACATACTAAGCTCTGGACAGCAGCCAGGGGCAGGTTCTGGAAATAAACCTGAAAACATCTGCAAACACTGCCCATAGAACAACGTCCCAACCCCCGCCCACCCTGCAGCAAAGGGAGCAGTAGTAATAATATTGACTGTGGTATTTGTTAAGCGCTTACTATGTGCCAGGCACTATACTAAGTGCTGGGTTAGATACAAGCTAATCAAGTTGGACACAGTCCAGTTCCACATGGGGCTCACAGTCTTAATCCCCATATTACAGATGAGGAAACTGAGTCACAGAGAAATTAAGTGACTTGACCACTGTCACACAGAAGACAAGTGGCAGAGCTGAGATTAGAACCCATGTCCTCTACCCACTAGACCACTCTGCTTCTTTAGTAACTGCAGCAGCAGAGGTAAGGGCAGAGACAGCAGCTGTGGCAAAGTAATGGTAGTAACAGCAGGAGAAGAGGCAGCAGGAGTTGATAATAATAATCAAAATGATAGTACTTGTTAAGCACTTACTATGTGCCAAGCACTGTACTAAACTCTGGGGTGGATACAAGCAAATCAGGTTGGACACAGTCCCTGTCCTATAAGGAGCTCACAGTCTCAATCCCTATTTTACAGATGAGGGAACTGAGGCACAGAGAAGTGAAGTGACCTTGCCCAAGATCACACAGCAGGCAAGTGGCAGAGCTAGGATTAGAACCCAAGACCTTCTGACTCCCAGTGGTCTACTACACCATATTGCTTCTAGGCAGGGAATTGTAATAATAATAATAATGGCATTTATTAAGCTCTTACTATGTGCAAAGCACTGGTCTAAGCGCTGGGGAGGTTACAAGGTGATCAGGTTGTCCCACGGGGGGCTCACGGACTTAATCCCCATTTTACAGGTGAGGTAACTGAAGCCCAGAGAAGTGACTTGCCCAAAGTCCCACAGCTGACAGTGGGCAGGATCAGGATTTGAACCCATGACCTCTGACTCCAAAGCCCATGCTCTTTCCACTGAGCCATGCTGCTTCGCTCATTGTAGGCAGGGAATGTGTCTTTTTATTGTACTCTTCCAAGTGCTTAGTACAGTGCTCTACACACAGTAAGCACTCAACAAATATGATTGAATGATTGAAAGAACAGGAACAGGAGCAGCAGCTGCAGATGCAGCAGGAGCAGAGGCAGCAGCCATTCCATCCCCCAGCTTGCGGCACGCGCCAGAGAGAAGGTGCGGCAGCAGGTGCCACTTCTCCTTCCCAAGTTCAGGGAAACAAGGCGTGTGGCAGGGAGTGTGTCCAGGGGATGGTTCAAACAGGCCCCAGCCGCTTGGGCCCCGGCTCCCTCCCTCGGAATGACAGTGTGGAGCACTTGCTTGTTTACAGGATAAACAGGAGGCTTGGAGGCAAGCAGCAGAGCAGAAAGCTGCTCCTGCCAACCCATAACAGGGAGCAGAATGCATAAATTCCCCGGCTCACTCCCCCTTGGATGGCCGCATCGCATTTGGCCATCCCAGGCTTGGGTGCCGGTTTCAGGGTAAATAACAGTTAAGTCACCAGAGGAGGGGAACTCTGCCAGGTGAGCTGTGAGCTCTGCTTTCTGGGCCAGTGACCGGGCCAGGGTTCATGCCCACCAGCAGGAATGACGTCGGGCTGGAGAGTGGGCTCAGAACGGCCTCTGGGTCAGACAAGCCCTCGCCTTCTGGGGTTCAGATTTGGCACATGGCTCTCTAGAGGTCTCACTTTTACCCCCTCATCAAAAAAATTTTTTTCACTATAAAAATAGATTGATCAATCAGTGGTATTTATTAAGTGCTTAGTGTGTGCAGAGCACTGTACTGAGAACTTAAGGAGAGCACAGTATAGTAGAGTAGGTAGACAGGATCCCTGCCCTTAAGGACTTTTCTCATTTTGTCCTCTCCTTTCCCAGTTCATAGCTTTATGCGCAGTTTTCCTTCCATGCTCAAGGGCTGCCAATCATGTGTTCCGTGACATGCTTTTGTCTCCAAACAATTTACAAAAGGTTTGGCACCACAAGTAACGCCAGCATCTCAATCCTACTGATGCAGCACTTTTCTTCCTGCCTAGAGGCTATCTGTCATTCATTCATTCAGTCAGTAATATTTATTAAGCGCTTCTCGTGTGCAGAGCACTGTACTAAGAGCTTGGTAAAGTACAACACAACAACACAACAATAAACAGTGTCATTCCCTGACCACAGTGAGCTTATAGTCTGGTGGGGGAGACAGACATCAGTACAAACAGCGTGGCTCAGTGGAAAGAGCACAGGCTTGGGAGCCAGAGGTCATGGGTTCTAATTCCGGCTCCAGCACTTGTCAGCTGTGTGACTTTGGGCAAGTCACTTCACTTCTCTGGGCCTCAGTTACCTCATCTGTAAAATGGGGATTAAGACTGTGAGCCCCACATGGGACAACCTGATCACCTTGTATCCCCCCTAGTGCTTGGAACAGAGCTTTGCACATAGTAAGTGCTTAACAAATGCCATTATTATTATTATTATTATTATTACATAAGTGCTTTGGGGCTGGGAAGGGGGAAGGAACAAAGGGAGCAAGTCAGGGTAATGCAGAAGGGAGTGGAAAGTGAGGAAAAGTGGGGCTTAGTCTGGGATGGCCTCCAGGAGGAGATGTGCCTTCAATAAGGCTTTGAAGGGGGGAGAGTAATTGTCTGTCTGATGTGAGGAGGGAGAATGCTCAGTCCAGAGGCAGTGTCCCAGGAAACCCAGAACAGGACAGGTCTCCAATACTCCACTGACAGATTAAAGCAATAGTGCTTTCTCTCCTCCCTACTCTATCTATGGATAAGGTTTATCTGTTTTGGATAAGCATTGTGGCCTAATGGAATGAGGATGAGCTTGGGAATCAGAGGGCCTGGGTTCTAATCCTAACTTTCCATTTGTCTTCTGTGTGACCTTGGGCAAGTCACTTAATCCTCTTTGCCTCAGTCTTCTCATCTGTAAATTGGGAGGTTAAATCCTTGTTCTCCTTCTACATAATAATGGCATTTGTTAAGTGCTTAGTAATAACAATTACAATATTTGCTAAGCATTTACTATGTGCCTAGCATCGAGCGCTGGGGTGCATACAAGCAAATTGGGTTGGACACAGTCCCGTTCCACATGGGGCTCACAGTCTCAATCCCCATTTTACTCAGAATGTGAGCTCCATGTGGGGCTGACTCTAATAACTTTAATCTCCCCCAGCGGTTAGTACGGTGCTTGGCACATAGTAAGAGCTTAACAGATACTACATTTATGATGATGATGATTTCTGCTTGCTCTAACTTGCCAGCAAAGTGTAGATTCCAGAGTGGGCAAGGGGAACCATTGCCCGTACAGGATGAGCACCATGGTGGAGGAAATCAATCAATCAATCAATCAATGGAATTAATTGAGCATTTACCGAGTGCAGAACACTACTTAGCACATGAGAAAGTACAATTAAATAGAGTTGGTAAATGTGATTCCTGCCTACAAGTAGCTTACAGTCTATAGAGGGAGTCAGACATTAATATAAATTACAGACAAGGGAAATAGTAGAGTATAAGAATATTTCCATAGATGCTGCGGGGTTGGGGTGAAGATCAAAGTGCTTTGGAGATACACCACCAAGCTCCTAGTTGACGCTGAGGGGAAGCCATCACTTTCACAACTTCTTGGGACTTGCAGGAAGCCATATCCTGGTAACCCTCCACTTGCACCGGGAAAGAGACCAGAGAGGTTGGCATTATTTTTTTCTCTCTGCCAACAGGGTGATCTCTCTCTCTCTCTCTCTCTCTCTCTCTCTCTCTCTCTCTCTCTCTCCATCACCATCAGTCTGTCTCATCCCTCCTGGTCTTCCAAGATAGCCTTCTATTGAAGAGGGGATTGGAGGCTGAGCCATGTGGGCAAGGAAACCCAGCAAGAACAGGAAATCTGGTCCAGATCCCAGAGCCCCTGGCTGTAGCTGCTCTCCTAGGCAAGCTATAGTAGCTTTGGCTGCATTGTTGCCTCTGCAGCACCAGCAATGGGACACAAAGCAGTTCCTAAACTCAGAACCCCCGGCCTTTTTCCCAGGGGATACTTGAGCTGCTGAGTGGCCCGAACAGAGGAGGAATGCAGGGTGACTGGGGAGTTCAGGGTGGCCGAGGAGGTTTGGAGCAGTCGGTGTGGACAGGGAATTTAGTGGACAGGGAGGACAGAGAGCTCAATCTCACAAGGCTCTGAGGCCCGAAGAGAGGGGAAGCCACTGGCAATCACCCAAGCACAAAGACAGTAGAGAAGCTGGGGTCGTGGCTATCATTCGTTAAAACTGCACAGCAGAGGAAGGTGAGAACTCTTAATTCTTCTTTCCCCCACCCTTCTCCCCACCATCTCCTGTTCCCAGGCTACCTATGTGCTTGGATTTGCATGAGAGAAGAGGAGAGAAAGTGTCTGTGGGTACTTGATAAGCCACAGGCTAGATCCTCAAAGGGTTGGCGCTCTCTTTCCACTAGACTGTAAGCTTGTTGTGAGCAGGGAATGTGACTACCAACCCTGTTATATAGTACTCTCCCAAGCACTTAGTACAGTGCTCTGCACACAGAAAGTGCTCAATAAGTTTGATTGATAGCCGTGGACTTGAATGGGCCTTTTAGCCTGATTTGGGCCTCATCTTTCAGAAAATATCATTAATCCCCATGACTCAGAGAGAGCAAGTACTTCTCAAGATGGGTGGAGCCCATCAAAATTCAGTCCAGAGAGGGTTTTGGTTTTTGTTAAACAGGCTATCTCTCCTAAAAAAATTCTGATAGGCCTTGACTGTACCCATAAAGAACATAAGCTCTTTGTGGGGAAGGAACTTGCCTTTTGCTGTACTTACAGGCACTTAATACTGGATGCTCCATAATCAATCAGTGAAGCAGTGGTATTTATTGAGCACTTACTATGCGCAGAGCACTGTACTAAGCGCTTGGGAGAGTACAATTCAACAGGGTTGGCAGACATGTTTCCTGACCATGACAAATTTACAGTATAGAGGGGGAGACATTAATATAAATGAATAATTTATAATATATAAAGATAAGTACATTACTCAAAGAAATCCATATTTCTATTACTACTTACTACTACTACTACTACTACTACTACTACTACTACCGTGAAAATAAATATTACCCAAATCAAAGGATTAAGAGTCTCTAGACCTGAAGCTTATCTCAAAACTGTAAGCTTGTTATGGGCAAGGAACATGTCTACTAATTCTGTTGTTTTGTACTTTCCCAAGCACTTTGTACAGTGCTCTGCACATAGTAAGCACTCAATAAGTACCATTGATTGGTTGATTAATCAGACATATTTTCTTCCCTTTGAAAGTTGAGGATGAATTGGTTGACTGATCCCCTGTGCCTCTGCCCCAGAATGAAGGAGGCTGAATCTAAGAGCTCTGCCCACTCCTCTGCCTTCCAGGCAGACCCTGATGCCCTCAGCCGAGGCATGTAGGTGATTTCTGTCATCTGCAGAGTTCTGAAAAAGCATTAAAATATAAAGAGCAGGGCATTCATCAACAGCAGCTGGGAAGGAGCTTTACGGCATAGACAGAAGCTAATTGCAACCAGGAAGTTCACAGCTATCGATGACCTCCAACACCTCAGCGCACTGAGGCACATTAAGGAAGTAAAGTCAGAGATACAGAGAGGGAGGTCAGTCTGGGGACTAAGTTTCCTTGTTCTTGCTGGGTTAGGTGACTTGCTGCAGGGAGGTCTCCATTGCTGGCTGGGGAATTTCCAAGGCTTTTTTTCCAGGAGGAACTTACTCTCCCCTAGCACTGCTCTTGGGTAGCCACACATTTTGAGACAGCTCTACCCTGAAGGAAACAGCACCATTTTCCCCATCCCTGGAAGGTCAAAACCAGTGATGATCCAGGCCATGGGTCAATCTAGGCTGGATGGAGCATACCCAACTATCCTGGAACTATCACTCAATCATATGAACCTACTATGTACAGAGTACTGTACTGAGTGCTTGGGAGCATACTATACTACAGAGTTGTTAGACACTTTTCCTGTCCAAAGAGAGCTTAGGATATAGAGGAACTACTAAGAGACATTAGGCCTGTGCTCTAGAGGGAGCATTGGCTCTGTAGTAACTACTAAATTTAGGGAAGTTTGGTCTAATAATAATAATAAAGGTATTATTCAAGCATTTACTTTGTGCCAAGCACTGCACTAAGCGTTGGAATAGATACAAGATAACCAGGTCCCACATGAGGCTCACAATCTAAGTAGGAGGGAGAACAGATATTGAATCCTGATTTTTGCAGATGAACAAACTGAGGCACAGACTGTTAAGTGACTTGCCCAAGATCACATAGCAAGTATGTGGTGGAGCTCAGATCAGAACCCAAGACCTCTGACTTGGTCCAGGCTTGTTTTCATTCCACTAGGCCCACTGCTTCCTCTAAGATGCCTGTCAATGCCTGTATTCTCCAACTCAACTTTCATTGTCTCCCTGAGACAGAAAAAGGCACAATATACCTGAAGTGCAATGTACCTGAAGTGATCACTCCTTCCTAGCTTCCCAGCCGGGAAGCATTTCAGCAAAGGGGTTGTGTCTCAAGTGGCAGTGAGCTGGTAAACAGCTGGCATTCTCCTCTTTTAGCCTAGGGATCAGGGAGCCAGGCTCTGATTCCATGAGTTTGGTGTTTTGTTCCACCCTCAAGGCTCAGCTGGATCAGGGGATGGGATGTGTCTTTATGCAGTCAGTGCAGTGGGGAACTTCCATTTGACCTGCGAGGTGATGAACCATTATGCTCACTATCTGGGGGGGCAGAAGGAGGGGGGAAAAGTGATGACCCCCTCCCTCAGCCAGCGAGGGAGCTGTGCAGGGCCAGTGGAGGCGGCGGGGGTGGGGGGGGCACTTGTTATTTGTGGAGGGATCTGAGAGAAGAGGAATTTTACGGATGTCCATTAACATGAAGAAGTCTTCATCTTTCCAACATCCCGCGAGGCAGTGTGGCTCAGTGGAAAGAGCATGGGTTTTGGAGGCAGAGGTCATGGGTTCAAATCCTGGCTCCGCCAACTGTCAGCTGTGTGACTTTGGGCAAGTCACTTAACTTCTCTGTGCCTGTTACCTCATCTGTACAATGGGGATTAAGACTGTGAGCCCCTTGTGGGACAACCTGATCACCTTGTTACCTCCCCAGCGCTTAGAACAGTGCTTTGCACATAGTAAGCGCTTAATAAACGCCATCATTATTACTGTTATTACTTCTGGATTCCTACCCTGGGGGATCAGGTCTCTGCAAAACTCCAGCTGTGAGCAGAATAAAAGAGGAGTTGGGTCCCCCAGGGCACTACTCAATTGGCTCCACCTAGCTCTGGGTGGAGCCTGCCCTAGGACACTCAGGTCTGCCTCCCCCAATGGCCTGTAGCCAACCAGAGGTGGCCTGGGGATAATAAGAGCGAGGCACAGTAAAGAGGCTCAGGCTTGGAAAATAACATTGATATTTGCAATATGTGTTTTATTTCTCAACATCAGAAGCAGCCTGGCCTAGTGGATAGAGCACATGCTTGGGAGTCAGAAGGACCTGGGTTCTAATCCCAGCTCTGCCACTTGTCTGTTATGTGACCTTGGGCAAGTCACTTCACTTCTCTTTGCTTAAGTTACTGCATCTTTAAAATGTGGATTAAGACTGTGAGACCCATGTGGGACAGGAACTGTGTCCAACCAGATTAGCTTGTCTCTACCCTAGTGCTTAGTACAATGCCTGGCACATAGTAAGTGCTTAACAAATACCATGCCAGAAAAACCCAGAGAAAACAAAAGCACTAGGACCTGCCTGGGAAGAAGACTAATAGCAAGCAGAACAGCGGAGTGGCAGAAAGTGTCTTCCATATGGATATGGGGGAATGAGGGATTTCCCTGAAATATTACAGGGAATTGAGAAGGGGAGAACAGGAGGATAACTGCCAAACCCTCGCACCTTTAAAGAGAGTTACACTTCTTACCTGCCCTCAAAATACCTCTGGTCCTTTTCAGTTATACAGCAGTGTGAATTAAAGGGTCAGGAATTCCACTCTTAGGAAGTGTGTCAATCCCCAGAGCCAGATTTTCAATTTATTAAATTCTCTACTTTCCTATTCTCTACTTTCTTTAAGCTGGTTTTGCTACCCTTCAACACCTTGGTTGTTGGGTGAGAGATTATTTGCATTTCCACTTCACTAGAAAGTGAAATGCATATACATGTCATACATTAGTAATTTAAGATCAGAGTCTGTTTGGCCCCTCTCAGCAGGTGGATCCCAAGGTCTGGAGAAGCACTTGAGGGAGCACTATTTCCATCCATGGATGAGACTGAGACCCAAGGGCTTGGAGAAAGGAATTACAATCTACCAATTATGTGAAAATCACATTTCTAGGAACATGAGAGGCCATCGAGATCCAGTTCAATACTTCTTCTCTCCTCACTTCTTGCCTCACTTTTGTAGGGATCATTTTAAATGATATACTACTGGATGAATTTTTCCTCCTATTTGTGAGTTATTTTCTGTCTGTTTTCTCAGATTTTTAGGCTCCTGGTAGGTAGGTTTAGGGTCTTTTCCTTTGTACTTTCTGAAGATCTTAGCCCAGTGCTCTGCATATTTGGTGGTCAGTAAATACTGTTGAATGAAGGAACTTTAGCTTTAAAGCAGAGGACTGAATAAAAATGTCACTGTTGTTTTAAACAAGAACAACATCTGAGCATAAGTACAGTGAAGCCATATGACCCCAAATTTAACTGCAAAGTCATCAGGGTGATGTCCTTGTTTTATACTCTCCCTAGCACTCAGTACAGTGCTTTGCACAGAGTAAGCACTCAATAAATGCCACTGATGGAGTGGGTCCTTATGGACAAGGATTCTCTCTCTCTTTCCCCTTCCCCCACTTTAGGTCTGCCAAGGAGTAACCCTTGGACAGGTTGACTGCTCTTACACTTGGGAAATTTTTATCTCCCATGTGAGGAGCTAAATAATCCCCAACTAGATGAGCTGGAATGTTCTGCAAAATAATGGCTGAGCTGGAGTGCCAGCTGCACCAGATGCACTTTGCAAATTGGTTCAGCCCCACCTGCCATGATAAGGTCTTAGGTAGCCCTGAAAGGTAAAAAGGGAGAGTGAGTGGGTGGGTGGGGGCTGAGGTATGGGGAATGGAACAGAGCCTGGGGGTCTTGAGCATTTGGACAGTAAATGACTTGTATGCAAATGAGATGCAAATCCATGCATCAGTCAGTATCTGGAATCTTTGAATTGCTTTCTGAATGAGGTGCATGGCCCTGATTCTGCTCGCACTGTAGTTTCTCCATCCATGTAGCTCCTCCCTTAGGCATGGAAAGGGCTTCCTCCACTGAGACAAAGCCCACCTGACCACACTGCGTGTGGAGGGCCAGGAGCAGGGGACAGTTGAGAGTCCCCCCTCCAGTCTAATTGCTGGGCTGCTCCTTCCACTGGCAATCACTTTTTTTTTTAAAGAAAGCAGTGCCTACTCCCCTTCCTGAATTGGACTCAGCCTCATCCATGGCTCTGACAAGGACTGAGAGAATGCTAGTCAGAGCTGGAAGACCCAAAACGGTGGCTTCCTGGCTTGTTAGCCCTTTAAAGTCTACTCTCTTTATTCTTGCCTCCTCCCACCCTCGCTAAAATCTCTGCTCCCTTTTCATTTCCACATTCAAAATGGAAAAAACGGCCCCTCTTATTCATCCCCTCTTCAGCCACATGCTGGGTGTGAACAGCGTGCAGGGGTGATTGTCACTCTCTTGGACCCACTGACAAACCTGGGGTGGTGCAGAGGGCAGATCCACCCTCTCGTTCAGGTTTACTGTCAGCCTTCCTGGCTCTCTCTCCTGGCCCATCCTCAGGCTGATTTGCTCCAGCAATGCAGAATCTCACTTCCCCGCTACTGAACCTGAGACTGACCGCCCTCCTCTCCTGTCCTAAAACTCCCTATTCTCCAGTAAACCTTCACTATGGCCTTGACAGTTTCCAGGCTTCTGATGCATTGACTCCCACATAGATCTTAAACTACTTGTAGGCAGGGAATGTGTCCACAGACACTGTTCATTAATTAATTCATTAATTCATTCACTCATTCAATCGTATTTATTGAGCGCTTACTGTGTGCAGAGCACTGTACTAAGTGCTTGGGAAGTACAAGTCGGAATTAATGTAGTAGCAGTTTTGATGGAGAAGAAGGGGTGGTTTTTGGCTATGTTGTGAAGGCAGAGCTAACAGGATTTAGTGATGTCTTGAATATGTAGGTTGAATGTACACTCCCAAGAGCTTAGTACAGTGCTCTGCACCCCGTAAGCACTCAATGGATAACGATGGTGTTGTCTCAGCTGACACAACTTTCCCTTTCTTTTTCTACCCCTCCCAGACAACACAAATCTGCAGTTGCTTCAGCTGTAGCCTTGTGCCAATGTTTTTTTCCAAAACTATGCTGCCCTCTAGGGGAGGAGCCCACAGAAGAGAGCTCTGGAATAATAATAATAATAATAATAATAATAATAATAATAATAATAATAATAATAATTCTTTCAATCATATTTATTGAGCGCTTACTGTGTGCAGAGCACTGTACTAAGCGCTTGGGAAGTACAAATCGTCAACATAAAGTGACTGTCCCTACCCAACAACAGGCTCATAATAATAACGATAACAAAAACTGTGCTATTTGTTATGTGCATTAGGTTCACCCTCAGATAATAATAATGGTATTTGTTAAGCGCTTACGTGCCAAGCACTGTTGTCTGGGCTGTAGGGAAAACGAGATTTCCATTCCTATACCGAAGCTGCATGTGCTGCACAGAGGTTTGGGTTCATTCAGTCATTCAATCGTATTTATTGAGCACTTATTGTGTGCAGAGCACTGTACTAAGCGCTTGGGAAGTACAAGTCGGCAACATATAGAGACGGTCCCTACCCAACAAAGGGCTCACAGTCTAGAAGGATGATGAGGGATACCCTATCCAGCAGGTATTAGTGTAAGACTAAGCCTTTTGGGATTTTTTATGGTGTTTGTAAAGCACTTACTATGTGCCAGGCACTGTACTAAGCTCTGAGATAGATAAATCCACCAGTGGTATTTACTGAACACTTACTAGGTGTAGAGCATTCATTCATTCAACTGCATTTATCGAGTGTTTCCTTTGTGCAGAGCACTGTGCTAAGTGTTCAGAAGAGTGCAGCAGAATTAGCAGACATGTTCCCTGTCTGTAACCAGATGCAAGCTAATCAATTTGGACACAGTCTTAACCCCCATTTTACAGTTGAGATAGCTGAGGCATAGAGAAGTTAAGTGGCTTGTGGCTGCAGACAAGTGGCAAAGCTAGGATTAGAACCCAGGTCCTTCCGAATCCCAGACCCATGCACTAGCCACTCGGCCATGCTACCTCTCTGCTTTCCCTGACCTACCTTGCTGTCAGGAAATTGTCCTGTTCTTTGGCCTTAGTCTCTTGCCTAAAAGGGAAGGAGTTTGGAGTTCATAGGGAGCAGCTGACAGTTAATCAATCAATGGTATTTACTCAGTGCTTACTGTGTGCAGAACATTATCATCATCATCATCAATCGTATTTATTGAGCGTTTACTATGTGCAGAGCACTGTACTAAGCGCTTGGGAAGTACAAATTGTTTTGATGTCTCTCTGCCCCCCTCTAGACTGTAAGCCCATTGTGGGCAGGGATTGTCTCTATTGCTGAATTGTACTTTCCAAGCACTCAGTACAGTGCTCTGCACACTGTAAGTGCTCAATAAATACTATTGAATGAATGAAGGAAAGAAGAAAGGAAGGAATAAGTGCATAAGAAGTGGAGTTGCTGTAAGAGTTGGAATTTTGTGAGAGCATTGAAAATGGGGAGGCGTGCTATCTATTGGATTGAAAGAAGGCGGGAGTTTGAGTCCAGGGAAATGTTGTAAGCAAGGGGATTAAGGTGGCAGAGGAGAAAATGAAGTCTAGTTAGGAATTTAGCTTGAAAGGAGCTAAGAAAGAAATCTGGGGAGGAAAGGGAGAAAAAAGAAGATATAGAAGATAAGGGATGTTGATTGAGAACCTTGAAGCTGAGGATGGGACTTTTCTGTTTGATTCAGAGGGATATGGGAAGCCAGAGGAGGGTATCAGAGAAGTGGAGAGTTGTGTGTAAAGCAGTTATCCAAAAGGATGATCCATGCAGCACTGGACAGTGTAAATTGGAGAGGAAGAGGAGGGAGGCAGGGATAATAGCTCCTTTCTCCAAGCTCTTCAGATATATATATATATATATATATCCTGTATATATGTATATATGTTTGTACATATTTGTTACTCTTTATTTGTTTATTTACCTTGTACATATCTATTCTATTTATTTTATTTTGTTAGTATTTTTGGTTTTGTTCTCTGTCTCCCCCTTCTAGACTGTGAGCCCGCTTTTGGGTAGGGACTGTCTCTATGTGTTGCCGACTTGTACTTCCCAAGCGCTTAGTACAGTGCTCTGCACACAGTAAGCACTCAATAAATACTATTGATTGATTGATTGATTCAGATGACGTGAAGTTGGCTGGCTCTGTGATTGGCTGGAAGAAGTGGATCTTATAGAGAAGAAGAGATCTAGCCAGAGGGGAAATATGCAGAACTTTTACCAAGCCCAGAAGAAACATTTTTAGTCGTCAGGAAACTTTGCTGCAGAATCCAGCTCACTCACCTGGCTAAAGGGGGGCAAATACTGTGTTAAATCCTCTTCTTCCTCTGCATCACCCCACCTGGGCCACTCAGGATGGGAAGTAGCAAATCTAGAACTATCACTTCCTCCAAGAGCTCTGAGCAATGAGAAGGTTTCCCACTTTGGGTACCAGTGCTCTAATCATCATCTTCTATAGCCCACCGCTGCCCGCAGTTCACTGTGGAGGCACTCAGCCTGGACGCAGGAATGACCCGAGTTGGGCTCATAGATAAGGCTGAGCATACCTCATCTAGAGACTCTGTGCAAGGTCAAATGTTCCCGATGCAGCTTCTCAGAAGTGGATGGACACAACACACCTTTAGCGTCTCTCTTTTCAAGCTACTCAGGTGAGATTCTCCAAGGGAAACTGGTAAATGTGCAGTCTGAAATCAATCAATCATATTTATTGAGTTCTTATTGTATGCAGAGCACTGTACTAAGCACCACAGCACATTTATATTGATGTCTGTCTCCCCCTCTAGACTATGAGCTTGCTGTGGGCAGGAAATGTGTCTGTTATGTTGTTATACTGGATTCTCTCAAGCATTTAGTATGGTATTCTGCACACGGTTAGCTCTCAATAAATTTGGTTGACTGACTGACTAGTGGGGGAGACAGAAATTAATATAAATGAATAAATTATGGATATATACATGAATGCTATGGGGCTGAGAGACGGGTGAATAAAGGGAGCAGATCAGGGTGATGCAGAAGGGAGTGGGACGAGAGAAGACCATAGGGAAGTTCTCTTGGAGAAGGTGTGCCCTCAATACAGCTTTGAAAATAGAGAGAGTAATTGCCTGTCAGATATGAAGGGGGAGAGCGTTGAGGACATAGGCAGGACATGGGTGAGAGGTTGGCTTTGAGATGGACAAGATCAAGGTACAGTAGGTAGCTTAGCATTAGAGAGAAGTGTGCGGGCTGGGTTGTTTTAGGAGAGCAGTGAGGTGAGGTAGGTGGAGTCATGGTGATTGAGTCAAGCTCTAGATGGTTTAAAATGAAGGCTATTTCACAATGTGGCCTCTTATCTGGCTTCTCAGTCTTCTTATCACTCCATCTGAGTACACACCTCAGGGAGCAGAGTCTAGTGGAAGAAAGGAGCCCCCATCATTAACCCACTGGATAATGAGACATTAAGCAGGGCAAAGAAGTGAAGTAATATGTGGATCCTTCAGGATCTTTAGGCAAATTCAGAACGAGGCTTTCAAATGCCCCAGTTGGCCCCTGGAAAGCTGTACACCTGCAAAATCATGAGGCCCTGACGTGGTAAATGACACATGTCACTTCATTTCTGTGAGTGTTTGCAGCTTAGGACATGCATGACAGAGCAAACAAACATACACGGAAATCAGAGGGACTTTTATTTTCAAGCCCAAGAATAATGGGCTTGGAAATAGTTTGAGAATTAAGACTGTTGATGCAAAAACACCCCTTCGTTCTTGAAACAGGATCCGGCTCGCTTTCCCTTGCTCTCGACACAAAAAGGGAATTTGCATGAAGTGCAAGAATAATTCACTAGAAATCTCATCACTTTCCAGAATATTGAATAATAGGCTGAACAAAACAACAGCAGTCCCTGTCAGTGGACTGAGGGAGATCAGGGAGTCTGGTATCACTGAATATGTGATATGAAAGGGCAGCGCGTAACACCTAATCCCTCACAAAATTTGGTCTTTATGTCTCCAGTTTTGACCTTGGGCCCTTTGATTTCCAATATCCAAAGTTCTGCGGAACCGAGGAGAAATTTGCATTTGACTTAGGAGGAATGTCCATGTTCAGTCCTGATGACATATGAATGTTCAGAGCCCAGACTAGGGCCTCGGGAAGATAAAATTGCATCTAGAGTGTGTTAATTTAAGGAATAAAAGATGGTGGGCTTTATCCCTACCCTGTCTTATGTAAAATAGGGAGATGCAGAACTAAAGCCTCCAAAGCACCCTCCTGCCAGCTAGCTGGGGTCCCTTGAGTCTCTCCCTGAAAAACAGTATAGCCTAGTGGAAAGAGCTTAGGTCTGGGAGAGAACCTGGGTTCTAATCCTGGCTCTAACATTTGTCTGCTGTGTGTAGCTTCTCTGTGTCTTAATTTCTTCAACTGTAAAGTGGGGATTAAATACCTATTCTCCTTCCTACTTGGACTGTGAGCCATATATAGGACAGGGCTACATGAATTCAGATATGACTCTGCTATTTTATTAATCCTCTACTGGTCCTGCCTGACCTGTTTGCATGCTGTCACTCTTAACAATAATTGTGGTATTTGTTAAGTGCTTACTACATGCCAGGCACTGTACTAAGTGCTGGGGTGGTTACAGGCAAACTGGGTTGGACACAGTCCCTGTTCCACATGGGGCCCACAGGCTCAATCCCCATTTGACAGATGAGGGAACTGAGGCACAGAGAAGTGAAGCAGCTTGCCCAAGGTCACACAGTGGACATGTGCAGGAACTGGTATTAGAACTCATGTTCTTTTGACTCCCAGGCCCGTGCTCTATCCCCTAAGCCATTGTGCTTGTATATTCAATTCAGTTCAATTCAGTCACATTTACTGAGTGCTTACTGTGTGCAGAGCACTGTACTAAGCACTTGGAAAGTTCAATTCAGCAACAGATAGAGTCAGTATCTACCCAACAATGGGCTCACAGTCTAGAAGGGGGAGACAGAGAACAAAACGAAACAAGTAGACAGGCATCAATAGCATCAAAATAGATAAATAGAATTATATATATAAATCCGTCATTAATAAAATAATGGAATACTAAATGGGTACAAATATGCACAAGCGCTGCGGGGCGAGGAAGGGGGTAGGGCAGAGGTGGGAGTAAGGGCGATGGGCAGGGGAAGAGGAGCAGAGGTAAAGGGGGGCTCAGTCTGGGAAGGCCTCCTGGAGGAGGTGAGCTCTCCGTAGGGCTTTGAAGGGAGAAAGAGAGCTAGTTTGGTGGCTGTGTGGAGAGAGGGCATTTCAGGCCAGAGGTAGGACATGGGCCAAGGGTCGACGGTGGGACAGAAGAGAACGAGGCATAGTGAGCAGCAGAGGAGCGGTGGGTGTGGGCTGGGCTGTAGAAGGAGAGAAGGGAGGTGAGGTAGGAGGGAGCAAGGTGATGGAGAGCTTTGAAGCCAGTAGTAAGGGGTTTTTGCTTGATGCGAAGGTTGATAGGCAACCACTGGAGATATTTTAGGAGGGGGCAGTGACATGCCCAGAGCGTCTCTGTAGAAAGATAATCGGGCAGCAGAGTGAAGTATAGACTGAAGAGGGGAGAGACAGGAGAATGGGAGATCAGGATATTATCTCCTAAAAGATAAGCCTCAGGTTGAACTTGGATGAACTTGGATCTGTACTCTTTAAGCATTTGATATTCACCCCAACCTCAGCCCCACAGCACTTATGAACGGTCCAGTCCAGTGGTCTAGTAGAAAGAGCACAGGTCTGGGAGTCAGAAGGACCTGGGCTCTAATCTCAGCTCTGCCACTTGTCTGCTGTATGACCTTGGGCAAGTCACTTAATTTCTCTGTACCTCAGTTATCTCATCTGTAAAGTGGGGATTAAGAAAGTGAACCCTGTGTGGGAAAGGGACTGTATCCAACCCAGTTATCTTGTATCTACCCAAGAATTTTGTACAGTGCCTGGCACATAGTAAGCTGCTCAACAAATACCATAAAAATGCTGATTTTTAGTAATATCTGTCTCTCTCTGGACTGTAAGCTTCTTCTTCTCTCTTCTTCTTCTTCTTCTCCTTCTAAAAACATTCACTTCCCTCAGAAAGCTTTCCCAGATAAATTCCATTAAATTACACTGCTTTCTGCAATGCTTTCCCAAATCAACTTCATATACTCCAATCACACTGATCATTATGATTCCCCTGGCACTTAGGTTTATAGCTTGGAAGGATTTATATGGTAGATATTTCTGTTTCTTCTCTAATATATTTTTTTATGGTCAACGCTTCTATAATCTGCACACACTGTCTTCGTGATAATGTATCTGTGCCCTTCCTTTCTTCCTCAATACAAAGATTGTGCTTTGCCTGTCCTTGCCACTTCTACGACTCCTTCTCCCACAGCTCTGTGAATCCTCATCTCAGGAAGAATTATTAACTAAGTCATTCATTCATTCAATCATATTTATTGAGTGCTCACTGTGTGCAGGGCACTGTACTAAGCGCTTGGGAAGTACAAGTTGGCAACATATAGAGATGGTCCCTACCCAACAACAGGCTCACAGTCTAGAAGGGGGAGACAGACAACAAAATAAAACTTGTAGACAGGTGTGAAGTCATCAGAATAAATAGAAGTAAAGCTAGATGCACATCATTAACAAAATAAATAGAATAGTAAATATGTGCAAGTAAAATAAACAGAGTAATAAATCTGTACACACATATATACAGATGCTGTGGGGAGGGAAAGGAGGTAAGGTGGTGGGGATGGGGAGGAGGAGAGGAAAAAGGGGGCTCAGTCTGGGAAGGCCTCCTGGAGGAGGTGAGCTCTCAGTAGGGCTTTGAAGGGAGGAAGAGAACTAGCTTGATGGATGTGTGGAGGGAGGGCATTCCAGGCCAGGGGGAGGACGTGGGCCAGGGGTCGACAGCGGGATAGGCGAGAATGGGGTAAAGGGAGGAGGCTAGCGGCAGAGGAGCAGAGTGTGTGGGCTGGGCTGTAGAAGGAGAGAAGGGAGGTGAGGTAGGAGGGGGGGAGGTGATGGAGAGCCTTGAAGTCGAGAGTGAGGAGTTTTTGCTTGATGCGTAGGTTGACTGGAAGTCACTGGAGATTTTTAAGGAGGGGAATAACATGCCCAGAGCGTTTCTGCACAAAAATCGCAGGTGAGCCAGACCTATTGTCTCCAACGGCAGACCTTTCTGTAGAGGGACCAGGATGCCAAACAGGGAGTGCTGGGTTTAGGCCTGGATGCCACTTGTCCAGTCACCGGCCCGCTACCAACTGCCTCTCACCATGCCCATGTCATGACAATCCTGACATAGGGTTAAAGTTGATTGTAATTTCCTCAAGACCAGGAACTTTGAACGCCAGGATAGTGCTCTGTTAACTAATGATGGCGATGAGTGACTATTTTACCAACAGGCAAAACGCAGTCCAACTGAGAAATTTCTTCTTAATTTCCGAACTTCCCCAAAGCTCTGTTAACCCTCCCAAGTGGAGAGATGAGGAAGCTAACTGCTAGACGTAATGATTCAAGGACCTCTACGTCATCCAATAAAATTTGCTAACCCCTCCCACCCTGCCAACTTCAGTTTGTATTTAGCTATAGCAGAATTAACCTTTCACAGATGTCAACCTCACCAGATGTTTCAGTTAAATTTCACAGCATTCACTGGGTTCCGTATACCTCTTCCAGGAGACTATCCTTGATGAATTTTTCTCTTCCCCGTTTCACATCTTTCCAACTATTATCTCAGCACTTTTACACACAACTTTTTGTTGCATTTTTGTGTTCATATACTATATTTGAGCACAACTTTCTTCAATTTGTAAATTATTTTATTATTGTCTCCCCTGTTAGATTAGAAGTTCTTTGTGGACAAGGATTGTGTCTTCTGTCTCTGTGGAAACTTCCCAAGGAATTAGTAGAGTGCTCTTCATGGAGTAAGCACTCAATAAATAATGATTATTGCCTGATTAATTGGTATAGTGAAAACTAAGCAGACAGTGTAAATTTATCTACGCTTCAAATAATTTCAGGAAATCCTCTTTCTGTTTTCACAACTTATTGTTTCCACCTCCAAACTGGCAAAACTGCCAGTTGTGCTATAGAATGTTCTGTTGGGTTATAAGGTATAGTCACATAAACCTATCTAGTATTCCTTTCACTGTGCCTTTAGACATGATAGTGACCATTTAGTTAAATAATCTGAAGCCTTGTGTCTGTTAGTTTTAGTCAAAAATGTGAAAGTGAAGTCAATCGCTTTGCGTCGTTTATTTTAATATATCTGCAGATGGGTAGAGAATGCTCTTTAGGTTGAAAAGAATGGGGGAAAAAAGGATGATAAGGGTAATTTATATTCTCCTTCAATCTCCTGGAGTCAGCCACACAGAAACATTTTACGTCAGCAACTTCAGAAGTCGCTCTGAATTCTGCCTGGGAGTTTCAATCTAGGGTAACCTAGCACACTCAGTTCAACATGAATGGAAGCCCCCACCCCTTGCTTATAAACTTGGCTCCTTCCTTCTCCACAATGAACTGCCCATCAATACCACAATTGTTCCTTCCATTGTAAGCTGGCAATGCTAAATTCTTAAATAGCTTTGCTTCACTTTGGCATCCCCACCAATCCCAGAAACATTCACTAACAGACTTTCTGACTTTACAGAGCAAAGCTGGACCGTGTTCTAGTTTGACCAGGAAGGGAGGAGTATGATGACTTTGCTGATTTTAGCTCTTTGCTGACATCATTGGGATGGTATGACATCGTTGGGATAGTATGACATCATTGGGATGGTATAACATCACTGTGGAAGCAGCGTGGCCTAGTGGCTAAAGCATGGGCCTGGGAGTCAGAAGGACCTGGGTTCTAATCCCGGCCCAGCCACCTGTTTGCTGTGGGACCTTGGGAAAGTCACTTAACTTCTCTGTGCCTCAGTTACCTCAGCTGTAAAATGGGTATTAAGACTGTGATTCTCACGTGGGACAGGGATTGTGTCCAACATGATTTGCTTGTATCCACCCCACTGCTTAAAACAGTGCCTGGGACATAGTAAATGCTTAACGGATGCCATAGTCACTATTAATCATTGTTATTATTATGGGACCCTTGACTCTAAAGATCCTTTCTTCACTTTCCCTTCTGCGACCCTTGATGAAAGCACTACTGGTTTCTTGTTGAAAAATTACCATCAACTTTATCCCCTTCCTCTTTTAGTGGCTCCATCTGATCTGTTGGACACAGTGCTTGCCATACTAAGCATACCCATTTCTATTGCAACCCAAAGTTGCACTGTGGAAAATCCCTCAATATAGAGCTCCTAGTATCTGACACCCACACTCCTTTCTGTGTGTCTTTGCACTTGGAATTCTTACCCATTATCCACCCCACCCTCAGCCCCACAACTCACATTTACATATCTGTAATTTATTTATATGTCTGCTGTGTGACCTTGGGCAAGTTGCTTAACTTCTCTGTGCCTCAGTTACCTGATCTGTAAAATGGGGTTAAGACTATGATGGTAAATACCTTGCATCTACCCCAGCACTTAGAACAGTGCTTGGCACATAGTAGGCACTTAACAGATACAATTACCATTATTATTATTATTATTATTATTATTATCCCCCCCCTCTAGACTGTGAGCTCACTGTGGGCAGGGAACATATCTACCAACCCTGTTTTATTGTACTCTCCCAAGCACTTAGTACAGTGCTACCAATGACCATCAATCCCATATATGAAATCTCTGCCATTCTGCAATATCTAATGTTAAAGAATAATCCAGATTGAAATCTCTGACCCTTGAGAGTGGTCTTCCCTTCCCTTGGAAAATTAACAAGCCCAATAATATTTGGTTTAAGAATAAATTGAAGAAGTCAGTGAATTCAGCTCATCAAAATCATTTAATTCTGGGGAAAGGGACTTTGGTGACCTTAGTTAGGAAACCTTGGGTCAGGTCTGAGAAAATATAGTTAAAAACCAAGAACAAGCTGGTAGTGAGAAGCAGCATGGCTTCGTGGAAAGACCACGGGCTTTAGAGTCAGGGGTCGTGGGTTCAATTACCGGCTCTGCCACATGTCTGCTGTGTGACCTTGGGCAAGTCACTTAACTTCTCTGTGCTTCAGTTACCTCCTCTGTAAAATGGGGATTAAGACTGTGAGCCCCCCGTGGGATGACCTGATCACCTTGTAACCTACCCAGCACTTAGAACACTTAATAAATGCCATCATTATTATGATTATTATTAATAAGTAAATGAGCTTCATTCTATCAATATTGCAAATAAGGTGCTAACAAGAGCCTGATCCAGTGTCTTAATAAAAAAAAATGGAACTGCTGCTCTTGCTTTTTAAATCAGTGTTTATTTAAATCATTATATTTTAAGCTATTGTCCCATCATTAAATTCTTATAGAAGGCACAAATGAGCAAACTAAGTATGGAAACTAAAGTTCTATTAATACAAATGAACTTTAAGGTGGCCTATTACTTCCCTCATTTCTGGGGAACTTCCCTTTCAGTGAGAGGGAGGGAGGAGGGAAGCAGTGGAAGAGGTGCCCCTGATGCATGCGGAGTAGGGAAAAAGGGGAGCATCACATCAACTCCTAGATGAACAGCCTGTTACTCAAGAAAGGGAAATGGTTGACAACTTCTTAGGAATAAAGGAGGGATATTCTAGGGGCGGGTGTCCATGTTAGAATCTAAATTTCAATACAAGCAGGGTGTTGGTTCCTCCATCCATCTCTATCTAGCATAACCCCACTGAGATGGTAGGACATGCAGATTAGACCCAAATCTTGAGTGGTTTAAGAGCAGGCAAACCCTTCCAGACTGAGAACTTCACTTTCCCCTCTGGTCCCCTAGGTTCCTTTTGGAGGCAGATTGATCTCAGGGACCTAGTGACCCATTGTAGGGGTAAAAGTGAGTAGACTCATTGAGAGAAGTGTTTTAACATCACGTGGTGTGGTATCTCTCCCTGAGGTAAACAAAAATGACAGAAGACCCCATACTTTCCCAAACTGAGACAAGCAGCTTGCCTGAAGGTCTCTTTATGTTCACGTTTGTCTGGAACCCATTCACCCTTCTCCCCCTTTCTCTATGCCATCTCCCTCCTGCTTTTTCTTTCTCTCTCTTCCCCACCAGCCCCCTTTCTAAGCTATGTTGGATCTCTTCTGGATTTCCTGCTCAAATGCCACCTTGGTGTGGTTTTTCTTTGAAATTCACGGTCGGGGGAAGAAGGAGGGGGTCTAAGTGAGTGTTTTGGTAACAGGCACAGCACCCACAAACTGGAGAAAGAGGACAAAGTGATCTTTCACAAACATTACATCAGGCGTGTTGTCAGAGATAACATGTTTGCTAAACTTCACCGAAGGAGCAGAGCCTACCAAAATCACCCCCTTGTGACCACTGGCCAGATGATTTCCTGCTGTGACTGGATAGTGGCACCCTGTGCTCTGCGTGCCCAAAATACAGCGACCCTATGGGAAGGCTATCTGTATTTAGTGTAAATAGAGGCAAATACACCTTCCAGCTGAAGGACAAAGAGGTTGTAGCTGGGAGTGCATGCCCCGCCACGCTATGGTCTCCTGACCGTGAATGCCCTGAGAAACAATGATGCCCATTTCAGGGTTCAACCCTCACAAGGAGGCATCTTCTAAGAGAGACCTACGGGAGGCTGGATCCTAAGGTCCCAAATATCCTGGTGGAAATGCTCTGGATAGGTTGCTGGAGGCTCTTGGTAGGTGTTGGTGGGTCCACCTAGCGCCCCCCCCACCTCTCCAATCTTACTTTATTTGTCCACTTCCCCCTGATTCCTTTCCCAGACAATCCATAAGTCAGTCCTGGAAAGCTTCCTAAAAGGCTGGAGTGAAGGGAAACATCAAAATCTAAATTCCTGCCTGCTCTGTCTAGGGTAGTGCAGAACCGGAGTCATGGCCCTCTCCACCGACTAATTCTCTACCTTGTGAGGATGCTTAGATTGTCTTTGTAATGGTGTTGTAAGTGCTTACTATGTGCCAGACACTGTTCTAAGTGCTGGGATAGATACAAGGTAATCAGGTTGGAAACAGTCCCTGTCCCACATGGGACAGTTTGAATCCCCATTTTTACAGATGAAGTAACTGAGGCACAGAGAAGTGAAGTGACTGGTCAAGGTCACACAGTAGACAAGTGGCAGAGCTGGAACTAGAACTCAGTCCTCTGATTCCCCAGCCCATGCTCTTTTCAATAGGCCACACTGTTTCCCTGTCTTTCTGCTTTTAAGATTTTAGGACCTCAACCCAAAAAATCAATCAATCAATGGTATTTACTAAGTGCTTACTTTATGCAGAGCATTGTACTAAGCGCTTGGGAGAGTACAATACAAGAGTCAGCAGATAGTTTCCCTGCCCACAATGAGTGTACATTTTTTTTTTGTTCAGAATACAATTCACCATATTTCTGGATGCAGGAAAAAACAATTCTGGACTAGAGTGGGTCTCCCAGCTTTACTACTACTACTACTACCACCACCACCACCACTACTACTACTACTACTACTACTACTACTACTACTACTACTACTGCCTTCAGACCTTCTCCTACTGGACAGTCCATAAGCATTATGTTCAGAAACCACTGAATTGACAAGGCTGATTCCAGGGTAAAGTCAGGATGAAGTCTGGGGCAGTGCAAGGCTTCTAACCTGCAGGACTATTTAGCCAATGGGACCCAAGCCTTTCCATAACTCTTCCCAGCTATTAAACCCTGTTTTTCAGGAGGAAGATAAAACTCAGCATACAAGCAAATGACCAACATTGGACCACAACAGCAAGGCACAATTACATCCTGAATTGTCTTCCTACACTGGTGAGAACTATGTCTGCCCTGAATTGAGGTCTTTAGAAAGGGGAAGATTCCCATCACAATTCACGAAGAGCTCCCTCCATAATCGATGCTACCAATGACATTTTAAAATTAAAAAAGGTGTCAATGATTCATGAGGGGAAGCCAGTAAATGCATCCTTATGTTGGGCTGGGATGGAAACACCGGATCCGAAGCTAACACATTTCTAGCCATCAGCTCTGCTCTCCCGGGGACAGGTTGGGCAGACATAAACATAAATAGGAGGGCCCTATGCCTCAAATAATAATAATAATAATAATAATAATAATAATAATAATAATAATTCTGCTTTTTGTTAAGTGCTTACTATGTGCCAGACACTGTACTAAGCACTGGGGTGGAAACAAGGAAGTCGGGTTGGACACAGTCCCTCACAGTCTTAAACCCCATCTTACAGATGAGATAACTGAGGCCCAGAGAAGTGACACAGCAGACAAGTGGCAGAGCCAGGATTACAACCCATGTCCTTCTGACTCCCAGGCCTGTACTCTAGCCACCATGACATGCACATTACCATGACATGCTGCTTCCCATAAAGTTTTGAACTCTGTATGAATGATAGCTGAGGCCCTGGTAAATAATAATAATTGTAGTATCTGTTAAGCACTCGCAAGCACTGTTCTAAGCATTGAGATAGATAAAAGGCAATCAAGTCAGACACAGTCCCTGTCTTCTACGGGGCTGGTATAATTTTAAGCTATTTCATTTTGAAGATTTCATGTTAATTTTTTTTATTTGAAAGCTCATTCAACTGTGTTTTAAATGATATGTTTTGTTAGGCTGTAAGCGGCAGCTTCCCTTCCAGTTTTCATCTAACCTTTGGGCTACTGATGGTGAAGGGAACACTGGGCTACCAAAGGTAGGTTCTCATTACCGAAACACAAGACAGAAATGACCAAGAAAATTGGCTTATACTGGACAGTTCCTACATCCAAATCTTTTGAATCCCCCCTCTAATAAAACTATCTCAAAATTGCATGTGAATTTTCCCAGGTCATTTAAAAGAAATTGGAGTTAAATGGCTTAACAAAAATATATAAAGAACGCCTACTCTTCACCACCCTTTTCTGGAAATATTTGGAATGTGAGTTAATATATAGCAGTATGATACCTAAGAAGTTTTAAAATATGTCACACACCCATTTACTTATAAATCACATTTCTGTGTACAGTATCTCCTTTTCAAGTCTTCCAGAGTGTTAGCAAGTAAAACCATCAATTGATGTTCTTACTAAAGAAAAATATTTTATTCATGACATTGTTTCTAACTTGCATTAACTTAGCACATTACTTTTGCACTGTTTATTTTCCAGTTGGGTTTATGGGAATTAATTATAATTACACACACTCATTAAACTGAGTTGATTTTAAGGAATGATCCTAATTAAGAGTGAATTTAAATTAAGTCTAATTTGGTATGTCACTGATGAACAAGAGCTTTGTGTATGTAAGTGGGGATAGACACATTTACCCACACATAGAGTCTCTTTTCTTCTCAACAGTCTGCCCCGTAGACTGTCCAAAACAGAACTTTTCATCTTCCACTCAGATCCTTTCCTCCCGCTGACTTTCCCACCACTGTAGATGGCACCACTATCCTCTATGTCTTTATTAGTCTGTAGCCTTGGCATTATACTAGACCATCTCTCTCATTCAACCCACATAGTCAATCTGTCACCAAATATTGTTTGTACAACCTTCACACCCTTGCTAAAATCTGCCCTTTCCCCTCCGTCCAACACTTATCCTATCCTGCCTTGACTACTGCATCAACCTCCTTGCTGACCACCCGATCTCCTGTCTCTCCCTACTCCCATTTCATTACTCCGTTGCCCGGATCTTTTTTCTAAAAATACATTGTCTATGTTTCCCCATTCCTCAAGAACCTCCAGTGGTTGCCCATCCTCCTCTACAACAAATAGGAACTCCTTACCATTGACTTTAAAATACTCAATCACCTTGCCCCTTTTATCTTACCTCACTGATCTCCCACTTCATCCTAACACGCTCACTTCACTCCTCTAATGCCAAGTTACTTTCTGTACATCCATCTTATCTATCTTGCCTCTGACCCCTTTTCTACATATTCCTTCTGGCTTGGAACTCCCACTGCCTCCAAATATGTCAGACCATCACTCTCCCCAACTTCAAAGCCTTATTAAAATCACATCTCTTCTAAGAGGCTTTCCCTAAGTCCTAATTTCCCCTACTCCCTCTCTCTTGCCACTCTTGTTCTTAGATTTATACCTTTTATTCACTCTCCTCTGCTCCCTCAGCCCCACAGAAACCTATAACGTGCAACAAATCAGAGTTTGCATATAAAGGAGCTGGGCAAGAGTTTAATCCTTTTAAGAACCCAGTTCTGAAATTTGAAAACTCCAAAAAAAGCTGCGTGTAGTTAATTCACCCTCAAGACACAACAGAGATGCTTATATTATTATATGACACGAGGACCTTTTCATCTGTCAGCTTACATCATCTCCCCAAACCTGAAGTGCTAATAAGAATTGGTTCCAGATTTAGCTAATAAATTTAGCTATCATCAGCAATTCTTCTGTAAGAGGGATGTTTCAGAAATGCTTCACTCAAAAGCTGGTTTGACAGTAATGGTTCTTTGGTATTACCACTTTGATTTTGACACCTCATTTGCCTTCTCCTTCAATATGT
Source organism: Tachyglossus aculeatus (assembly GCF_015852505.1). Lineage (NCBI taxonomy): Eukaryota > Metazoa > Chordata > Mammalia > Monotremata > Tachyglossidae > Tachyglossus > Tachyglossus aculeatus. The sequence goes on along the minus strand of NC_052101.1, from coordinate 23,332,455 downwards.
CCACCAACTCTGTTATATTGTACTCTCCCAAGTGCTTAGTACAGTGCTTTGCAAAAGTAATAACTCAATAAATATTATTGATTGACTGTTAACCAGCATCTATGTCAGAAGCACCGTGGCTCAGTGGAAAGAGTATGGGCTTGGGAGTCAAAGGATATCAGTTCTAATCCCAGCTCCACTACTTGTCTGCTTTGTGACCTTGGGCAAGTCACTTAACTTCTCTGTGCCTCAGTTACCTCATCTGTAAAATAGGGATTTAAAGTGTGAGCCCCATGTGGGGCAACCTGATTACCCTGTATTTACTCCAGCACTTAGAACAGTGCTTGGCACATAGTAAGTGCTTAACAAATACCATGATAAAATACCATAGTAATAATTTATTAACGAATACCATAATAAAATATCATAATAATAATTTCTTAAACAACACTGTGAGATCTTGGGCAGCTAACCCAAACAGACTCTAGAGGCTAGAAAAGGACAATGCAGCACAACTCTGACTTATGTTCATGCCTTTAAAGAGACCCAGGTCTCTTCTAGTCCCTCAAAAATCTGTCTACATTTACAGGGTGTATGTAGTAATTTAAACCAAAATATACTTCAATTTTGTGAAGAACATTGGGATTATCATATGATGATATTGTCCCCCTCCCCCCCCCCAACACCCAACCATAGAAGAACAAACTGATTTTTCTAACTTTTTGACCTATTCTACTAAAAAAACCCTACATATATAGTACAGGCATGGCACAGAATCTATAAGGCACAGAAACTCATATGTTATAAAATTGAGTAGTTATAAAAAAGAATGTCTTAAAATGTTTATGTTGTAGAAGAAACCAGACAATGAATAATGGGATGAAATCATCTTGAAAACCAAAGATATTATATCATTGAATATAACAAAATAAGAACCTCAATTACAAAAATAATTCAAATAAGTCACAAGAGGAATACAAAATTAAGTGGGCTAGTAGAGGCAAGAGTCTCCTCCTCTCTTCAACCTTGAACCTACTGAAACTTCCTCAGAACTATGATGAGATAAATCACTGCAAAATAAACTTGAATCCATATTTTTAGATTTCAATACTCAGAGCAGCAGAGCTTTTCCATTACTGACATTTAGAACATTCATTTACTTCACTTAAGCTGCACACACAGAGTCAACTTGCTCTGAAATAACTGCATTATAAAATGAACCTTCTAGCACATGTGGAACCAAGTTGGAAAGAACCGAGCCATATGAGATCCAGTGCTTTAGCCAAACGATCAATTCAGATGTATTTCTCCCAAACACAATTTTCAATTGAAGCTTCCTCGCCCCTTTACTAACAAACAGATAATTAGCTCGATGGAGCCCCTGATAAGCACCAAAAAGGAGGGCATCAACAAGAGTTTAATAAGACAGAAAGGCCTCTTCATCAATTTCCACCTTTGGGATGATCACATGGGCTGCAGAAACATTGCCAGAGCTGAATTCCAAACCCCGATAAAACTCAAAAGCAGGTAGAGCTTGAAGTTTGAAGCACTTGAGGTGATTGTGCAATTACAAATATTCATTCTGGAAAATCTTCTTGACAGAGCAAAATGAAAATCTTCTTGGCTGCACGCTTTCACGGAGCCAATTTCTTGTTAAAAAAAAAGTTTTCCCCGATGTACAGTTAAAAACTCCCACAGGTAGCTTGTAACACAGACTGCTGTCCCACCTTGTGATATAATAGGCTGTTTCTCTCCGACTGCAGCTTAATGTGTCTCAGCCCTGGGATTTATACCAAGCGATAAAATCCACCAAATACAGAAATGCAAATATATTTTAAAATATAATATTATTATTGTCAACATAAAAGTCTTTTATTTACTGCCTAGAAAAGAGAGTACTCAGAATAATATCATTTGTTTCAGGGAATGCAAAGAAGGTTTCAACAGCTAACATGCCTTGTTTCTTGGCAAAATATCCTTTTAACATGATGTCGGAACTCAAATTGTTTGTGCCCACTTGTGTGTCTGTGTTCTTGCGAACAAGCTCGTGACGTGGCAGGTCGGATCTCTCACTAGAAGCAAGATTTTCCCAGGTAGTCACTTTGGGCCGCCGCTATTTAGTTTGAAGCAAATTACTCAGAAGATATTCCAAATGCTGGAGAGAAGAGGTGAGTGACAATTAATCTGATCGCACATCCTATGTGAGGTGGGATAGTCACCCATTTGGCGATTCTTCCTTCGCTCCTGGAAAGACTCCATTATGATCTTTCTTTTGGCCGGTATTGGAAGGTGAGTCCAGGAGTCACTATTCATTCATTCAGTCGTATTTATTGAGTGCTTACTGTGTGCAGAGCACTGTACTAAGCACTTGGAAAGTGCAATTCAGCAACAAATAGAGACAATCCCTGCCCACAACAGGCTCACAGTCTAGAAGGGGGGAGCATAGAGCACCATGATGGGTGCTTAGAAGAAGCAGAAGGTCAGTAGAGGAGTCAAAGAAGAGGCTTCATCCTCCTCTTTCTCAGAAGCAGCCATTGAGGCTGACCTTGTGGCTGCCCCTTTCACCATGACAACCAGAGCAGCTACTTCTCTGACATTTCCTGGAGATTTCTGGCATAGTCCCAGAAAAATGGTTCCCCATTGGAAACCTCTAGTTTCCAGCTGATAGTGGGATGGTGGTAAATACCCTGCTGGTGTGACCTGGCAGATAGCCACAATGGAGTGGGTAAGATGAGGATGAGGAGTGTATATGTCTGTTTCTCTCAGCTCTGTTCCACTTCTGCTGATCTTTGTACCTTTTGTTCTCTGCCCCCTTTCTCCGTTTCTCTTCTTTTTGTCCCCCTTCTCCCTCTCTCTCTCTCTCTCTCTCTCTCTCTCTCTCTCTCTCTCTCTCTCTCTCTCTCTCTCTCTGTGTGTGTGTGACTTTCTTTGGCTCTCTATTTCTTTTTCTTTTCTGCCTTTTTAACCTTGGTCTTGGGAACATCCACCCACCCCTGTCCCGTTTTAAACTCCATAATAATAGCAATTATTATTAATATAATAAAAATAATATTTGTTAAGAGCTTACTATGTGCTACACACTACAATAAGAGTTAGATTAAATGCAGTGTAAGCAGTCAGAACAGTCCCTGCCACACATAGGGCTCATAGTCTAAAGGGGAGGGAGAATAGTTATTAAAATCCCATATACAGATGAGGAAACTGAGGCCCAGAAAAGTTAAGTGACTTGCCCAAGGCCACACAACAGGGCAAGTGATAGAATTTGGATTAGAACTCGGGTCCCCTGACTCCCTGACCTGCTAGGGCCACACTGCTTATCCAAAATATGGTTACCTTAGCTACAATTTATTTCCACATTCTCACATGTAGTCTATGATGAATTTAACACAAAAAGTAATGATTACAGCATTCAGGAGTCATAGAAAATTATAAATGTGAAAGAACCCTGATTGTAATTTAAGGTTCTAAATAGTAGTAGCAGTAGTAATAGTGGTAGTAGTAACATTAATTGAGAGCCCACTTGGTGCTATCAACAGTCAGTCAACCAATCATATTTATTGACAGTTTATCATTTGTAGAGCTAGTAAGACTAGAATATGAAGAGTTGATAGACACATTCCCTGTGTAATGCACTGAACTAGGCATTTGGGAAGCACAGATTAATTAAATTCCTGAAAGGAGCTCACATTCTAACTGGGGAGGCAAACATAAAGATATTTATAACTAGAGGTCAAAATAAATAAATTAAATAGCTAAATATATGAGTTCTAAGGAACATAAAAATAAATTCTGAAGTGGTAGAGTTGGCTAAAGGGAAGACATGGCTCTGGTGTTGGGAAAATAATTGGGGAAAACTTGTTGAAGGAGGTGGAATTTTAAGAAAGTTTTCATGTTTTTACAGTATTTGTTATGTGCTAATTATGTGCTAGGCAGTGTAATAAACAATGGGGTAGATACAAGATAATCAGGTTAGACACAGTCTCTGTTCCACATGTGGCTCAATTGTTTCAATCCCCATTTTACAGATGACATAATCGAGGTGCAGACAAGTTAAGTGGTTTGCCCAAGGTCAGGCAGCAGACAAGTGGTGGAGCCAGGATTAGAACCCATGCCCTCTGACTCTCAAGCCCTTGCTCTTTCTGCTGTCACACTGCTTATCTAATGCATTGGCCCACACACAGCAATATCAGTGGACTGTCTGACCTGAATCAATATTTCCAGATGCAGTCACATGCTTGGATAGGATCTTGTCATCTCATGCACATGCATAACACATGTAGTATTTGAAGTCTACCATTTAGAAAAAAGATGAACTTAATATTTGGAAACACTACTGTTCATGTGAGTGTGTAAACAGAATTGGAATTGGGAGATGGTCCCTAACTAAGTAGCTCAGCTTTTCCTGAAGTTGAAGATACATTGCTATTCCATTAGCCTCATTACATGTCTCCTCCTACCTTCCAGTGTCTGCATTAATCTATCTTCCATGCTGCTACATGGATCATTCTCAAAGCATCACTCAACCCACATCTCTCCTCTCCTCAAATCCCTCCGCTGGTTCTCTACATCTGTTCAGATCAAACATAAACTCCTCACTATCGGCTTCAAGGTTTTCCACCATCTGGCCCCAGCTTCCCTTGATACCTGCTCTCTTCACCCACTCTTGCCCTGCTCCCTGTCTTCATTTCTCCAAAGCCAACCTTCTAGCTATACCTCACTCTTGACTCTTCCACTCTGTCCCCTCAATCACGCTGAACTCCCTCCCTCCCCACATCAGACAGATTCACAGCTCTCCCCATATAATCCTCATCTGTAAAATGGGGATTAAAATTGTGATCCCCACGTGGGACAACCTGATTATCCTATATCCACCCCAGCACTTAGGACAGTACTTGGCACATAGTAAGCATTTAACAAATACCATAATTATTATTATTATTTGTCCCATATAAGGCCTGACTCTGTTTTGAATCTGCCTCCTAACATCCTGGTCTTCATAAATCTCCTATTCAATAAGAGCAGCCTTTTACTGATTGATGCCTGCTGAAGTGGTGTTTCTGCTGCAGTTACAATAATAATAGTGATATTTGTTAAACGGTTACTATGTGCCAGGCACTATACTAAGCTCTGGGGTAGATACAAGATAATTTAGTTGGACACAGACCCTGTCTCAAGTGGGGCTTCCAACCTTAACCCCCATTTTGCAGGTGAGGAAACCGAGGCACAGAGAAATGAAGTGACTTGCCCAAGACCACACAGAAGATAAGTGATGGAGGCAAGATTAGAACCCTGACCCTCTGGCTCCTAGGTCCCATGCTCTTTTCAACCAGGCCATGCTGCCTCTCACAGTACCTGTACCTAACTAATTATAACAATTAATTTTTTGCCTTTCCTATTTGAGGATGATAACACTGATGGAGAAATTTAACGAGTATAGCTGTCAGCCCCTTCTAAACCTGCACCCACAAAAACTGTACCCTGTTATATTGATGTGCTTGCAGTTTCCAGTGAGTTATGCTATTCTCCGATTTTAAAAGCACAAAGAAAAAATATTGTTTAATAGACAGCAGTCCCTCACTAATACCATTGATTGATTGATGGCCCTGACAGATGAGTTTTAAAGACAGCTCATTATTAGTAAAATTGTCATTTGCTCACTGCTTTTTAAAAAGAAATACAGGTTGAGTTCTAATTTCCTACACCAAACTCTCACAGACACATCTATTTATGGAAATGATTGTCAATAAAACTCAGTCCATAATTATTTTAGTAACAAAGGCAAGTCTACATAAGGCCGTATGCAAGCCCTACTGATTGCTCACCTCCTCCAGGAGGCCTTTCCAGACTGAGCACCCTCCTTCCTCTCCCCCTCCTTCCCCTCCCCATCCCCCCTGCCTTACCTCCTTCCCCTCCCCACAGCACCTGTATATAGGTATATGTTTGTATGTATCTATTACTCTATTTATTTGTACATATTTATTCTATTTATTTTATTTTGTTAATATGTTTTGCTTTTTTGTCTGTCTCCTCCTTCTAGACTGTCTCTATATGTTGCCAACTTGTACTTCCCAAGTGCTTAGTACAGTGCTCTGCACACAGTAAGCACTCAATAAATACAATTGAATGAATGAATGAATAAGAATCAATTCAAATTAGTAATAATACTTTATCCACAATCCCCCTTGCTGTGCAGCATAGGTACACAATTTGCATGGTCACAATACATGACTTTTTTCATTCTTTCAATTATTTTTTTTTCTTACCTGTAGAACCCAATCCTTCAAGAAGGCTTTATGTCAGATTTCTAGAAAATAAGGGAACTAGGAAGGTCCTTTTCAGCCACATCCCAGAAGACCTAATAGAAAAAGAAAGTTCAGCAAAGTACAGCAATATAAACAGCAAATGGATGGTTTTTCTGAGATGCTATCTACCAGACAGTCATCAAGACTGTGGGTATGGCAGAGACAACTTCAAGACTGCCTCAATAAAAATGACTGAGATAAAAGAACTACTAGCAGCAAAGCAAGACCAGCATCAACAATGCCTTGAAGCTGCTCAAAACTATAACAAAAAGTCTTATATTTCTAATGAAAACAGGGCCTGCAAAAACTTGGCAGAGGTGAACATATCCAACAAATGGTGGGATGCCACAGCTGAAAAGGCAGGTAAGCATTTTAATAATCCCTAAAGAAGCTAGTTGGTCTAAATGCACTTCCATATAACTACTGAAGAGTATGTAGACTGACTCCTGTCTTCACAAAGAGGAAAACCTGCACAAATAGCAAGAATGGTAGAATGATTTTCTGCATTTGCCTTCCACCAATGGAAAAGGAGGTCTTTTGAAACATAAAGAATCGGCCAGACTCTAAGGGAAGGCTGCGGCTTGGAAGGTGAATAGAGCATGGTCCTGGGAACCAGAAGAACCTGGGTTCTAATCCCCACTTCTCTGCTTGGTGACCTTGGAGAAGTCACTTAACCTCTCAGTGCCACAGTTACCTCATCTGTAAAATGGAGATTTAGACTATTAGCCCCATGTGAGACAGGGACTGTGTCCAACATAATTATGTTGTCTCTACCCCAGCGCTTAGAACAATGCTTGACATGTAGTAATCACTTAACAAATTCCATTTTTTTTTAACTTCATTCCAGGCCTTGAGAGCCATGAAAACTCCTGGATCTGTTTGCATTCCTGCAGAACCACTAAGGAGGGAGGAGTCCTGATGCTCATATCTGCACAAACTCTTCATCACCACACCAAATATGGGTAAATCACTACAGGAGCTTAAAGATGCCACAGTAGTCACCATCCCTAACTCTCCCCACTTCAATCTATACTTTACTCTGCTGCTTGGGTTATCTTTCTATAGAAACATTCTGGGCTTGTCACCCCCTCCTCAAAAATCTCCAGTGGTTGCCTTATCAACCTCCATATCAAACAAAACCTATTTGTTCAAAGCTCTCCATCACTTTGTCCTTTCTTGCTTCAGCTCCCTTCTCTTCTTCCACATTCCAGCCTGTGCACTCTGCTCCTCTGGTGCTAACCTTCTCACTGTGCCTCCATCTCGCCTGTCCCACCATTGACCCCTAGCTCACGTCCTACAACTGGCCTGAAACTCCCTCCCTCCTCAAATCTGCCAAACACTCCTCTCCCTTTCAAAGCCCTACTAAAGGCTCGCCTCCTCCAAGAAGCTTTCCCAGACTAAGTCCCCTTTTTCTCAGCTCCTCCTCCCTTCTGCGTCACCTCGACTCCCGTTGCTCTTCCCCGCCTCTCCCCACCCGACAACACTTATGTATATATGTATATATCTATAATTCTGTTTATTTATATTGATGCCTGCTTACTTGTTTTGATGTCTGTCTTCCCCTTCCTGACTGTAAGCCCAGTGTAAGCAGGTATTGTCCCTCTTTATTACTGAATTATACTTTCCAAGTGCTTATTACAGTGCTCTGCACACAGTAAGCTCTGAATAAATACACTTGAATGAACGAATTAATTAAGTTTCTCTCTCTTCATTGCGATTTGTCATTTGGAAGCCAATATGCTAATAATAGTAGCAAAACATTTTTTTGAGAGGCAGACATTGACTTCTCAGTTAGCCACTATGCCTCTGGGCAGATCTGTAGAACCTGAGGCTAAAGACTGACTGCAAATGGAATATCTATCTGATGAGCGGCAAATATCATGTCTGTTTTGCCATTATGATATGAAGACCCATTTTGATTCCTGTAGGATGAGGTTATTCTTCAGTAGCCAGTCCCAAATGATGCTGGCTAAGATCATACCAGCAATGCAGAGTTTAGTGAGATGCCTCAATAGTTGATGGCATTGTTGAAATCCTGTGGCACCTTCTCAGTACTTCTTATGTTGAGGAAAAACATGGGCCTGAGAATCAAGAGGACCTGGGTTCCAAACCCATCTCAGCCACTTGTCAGCGGTAAAACCTTGTGCAAATCATTTCACTTCTCTGTGCCTCAGTTTCCTCACCTGTAAATTAGGGATTAAAAAACCTGTTCTTCCTCCTACTTAGACTGTGAGCTCCATGTGGAACAGGGACAATGTCCGATGTGATTATAATGTATCTTCTCCAGTGCACAGGGCAGTGTTTGACCACATAAAAATCACTAAACAAATACCAAAATTATTATGATTATTCTGTAAGTATTTAAAAAGTTTACCCCCTTCACACTTGTAGGTACCAGGAGTATGTTATCCCATTCAAGTGCAGAGTTGATCAACTTCCTTAATCCCTCTTGCCACTGTGAGAGTGAAGCACTGTACCCTTCTTTCCCTACAGGAATAGATGATGGCAGAAGTCCCTATACAACACTGGGATTTTGGAAGGGTGGTGACAGTTTGGACCAGAGTGGCTAGGACTGGAACAGTGAAGATTGGAGGAGCTCAAATACAATCCACAACGCACAAAAGAAATGTTGTTGTTGTTGTTGATCAGTTTATCTGATACTGTTTTATTTTTCTTTCTTGATCTTTCCATAGGAGGCTGAGACTTCCCTTAAATTGTGGTTTCCCAAGGGCCAGGATATGTGTGTGCATGAAAGTCCAAACATTTTTCTATAGCATTTCACATTTGGAAAGCAATTCAAAAACATTATTGTTGACTGATTAATTTGCTGGATTAATCCGGTCCCCACACAGCTACTCACAATGGTGAGTAGTTGCCTTTAATTATTTCAGATAGTCTGCCGGTTATATGACAAAAGTTGCAGCATTTTGGTACTGAAAATTTCAATTTTCTTGATAGGGTGAATTCTGGGCGATGTGTTCTAGTGTGTGGGTATGGTGAACACTAAAAAAGCAGATCTGGGAGTCAGAGGACATGGGCATTAGTAGGCTCCACTTGTCTGCTGTGTGACCTTGGGCAAGTCATTTAAATTCCCTGTGCCTCAGCTACCTCACCTGTAAAATGGGGATTAAGACGGTGAGTCCCATGTGGGAAATGAACTGTATCCAACCTGATTAGCTTGTATCTACCCCAGGGCTTAGTACAGTACCTGACACATAATAAGTGCTTAGCAAATACCATTAAAAAAGTGACTATAGGTTATTCTATTATAGACATTTTCAGGGGGTTCTCCGTCATTTGGGGAGCAAAAATGAAGGCATTTTGTATTGCTGGGGCAGAAGAGACTCACAGGGATTTCAGGAAATTTTACCCCTCCAGAAATACAATCTGATTGGCTCATTATTTTTTTTCATGGTATTTGTTAAGCACTTACTATGCCAGGCACTGTACTAAGAATTGGGGTACATAAAAGTTAATCAGATTGGACACAGTCCAGTTCTACATGGGACTTTCAGTTTTAAACCCCATTTTACAGATAAGTTCACTGTGTGGCAAGTAGCAGAACCAGGATTAGAACCCAGGTCCTTCTGACTCCCAGGACCCTGCCTGCTCTTTCCACTAGATCATGCTGCTTTTATAAACTCATTTAAGTCATGTCTCAGTCTGAAGATCTCAGCCTTTATAAGCCTCCATTTACTTTATGAGATGTGGTGCCCAATACAGATTAAGAACCTTTCATGAGTCTCCACCTGAAGCAAAACTTCATTTCCAATCCATAAAGATAGATATTCACCATGAGCTCCTTTAGAATTGATAAAGTCAGTAGTGATGTCCTCAACACAGCCATCTCTTGTTTCATCCTGACATTTCCTGGTTTGAGGGGGTGAGAAGTGTCATGAAACTCGGCCTTTCTTGTGGTGTTTCTGGTCTTTCTGCATTGGATGAAGTCCAGAGCACGGAGGGAATCTGGCTATATTTTTTTGACATTTTTGATGCTTGGAACCTACAGACTTTTTTGTATATACTGAGAGAAGGCCAGGTTACACTGTGAATTCAAATCAATCCCCCCAAACCTAAGAACTTGCTAACCCCGAAGTGGACAATTAAGGTCAAAGAAAAAGTTAGACCTTGGAAAATAAGACAGTTTAGAGTGTTGTGTCCTACTCTCCCAAGGGCTAAGTGCAATCAGTCAATCGAACAATTGCATTTCAGTAACACTCTGCACAGAACACTGTACTATACAGAGAAACAGCATGGCTCAGTGGAAAGAGCACAGGCTTGGGAGTCAGAAGTCATGGGTTCTAATCCTGGCTCTGCCACATGTCTGCTGTGTGACCTTGGGCAACTCACTTAACTTCTCTGGGCCTCAGTTCCCTCATCTGTAAAATGGGGATTATGACTGTGAGCCCCATGTGGGACAACCTGATCTCCTTGTATCCTCCCCAGGCCTTAGAATAGTGCTTTGCACATAGTAAGTGCTTAACAAATGCTATTATTATTATTATTATTATTATTATTTGGGAGAGTACAATTTAACAGAGTTGGTAGACACATTCCCTGCCCATAGGGAGCTTACAGTCCATTATGGGTATGTAAATAAATGCTGTGAGGCTGAGGGAGGGGTGAATAAAGGGTGGAAATCCAAATGTAAAGGTGACTCAGATGGGAGTGGGAAAAGAGGAAACGAGAACTAGTCGGGAAAGGATTCTTGGAGAAGAGAGTGATTTTAATGAGGCTTTGAAACTGGGTAGAGTGATTATCTGTTGGATACGAAGAGAGTTCCAGTACAGAGGCAGGACATGGCTGGGGGGTCAGTGGCAAAGTAGATGAGATTACAGTATTGTGAGTTAGGTTGGCATTAGAGGAGCAAAGTGTGCAGGCTGGGTTGTAGGAGGAAATCAGTGAGGCAAGGTAGGAGAGGGCAAGGTGATAAATTCCTTAGATCCAATGGTAAAGAGAGTGCTCTGCACACAGTAAGTGCTCCATAAATTAAGAGTGTGACACTCGCATAAAGTTTTCTAGCTCCCTGACAATGGCTTTTCAAACACTAATTTCAATCAACACCAAATCACCATGCCACCACTAGGCCACTCCACCCAGGTCTGTAACGTGATCAGACAACTCTCTGTGTTTGACAAACAGAAGTTCAGGTCATTTCCAAATATCACATGATTAAATGTCATTGTGACAAGTGGGTTTTTCATTTATTATTTTTTTATTATGATAATTTCCCTGCATTGCTTGTCACTCATTCTGTAGCTCAGCAAGCCTGATGCATGCCCATAGAGTCACCCTTATTGAATGCTGCAGGCTGAGCAGCTCTGACCCCCAAGGGGAATACCCCTCTCTCTCCCTAATTATGTTTAAAGGAATTCTGTGGAGAAGATGATTACCATTTTCCCAACCAATAACTTAGTCAGAGCTAGGGCTGGAAAATGAGGAATCCTACTGAGTTTTACTCATTTGGAAGAGGCCTGAAGACTCAGGGCCAGGCAGTATTCAAGGAGTGGGAAAAGTTACTGTGTGAAGCTCATTTCTCAACCTCACAGCAGCAGCTTGTGCAAAACAAGTAAAAGATCCAATTTTCATCCTCCAGGATTTTGCATCTTAGAGATGTCTAAAAGACATCCATAAGATGATCTGCATAAGAGAGGAATATGGAGGTAGGAGGAGGACAAGGAGGAAAAGGAAGAGGAAGAAGAGGAGGAGGAGGAGTAATAGTAGTAATGCTATTTCTTGAGTGCTTGCTTCATTCATTCAATCGTATTTACCAAGCTGAGTAGTGCTGAGCACTACTCAGTTCTGGGATAAATATAAAACAAGTGAAATTCAGTCATGGTCCCAGAACATGCTAAACTCTAAGAAGGAAGCTTATTGTTTAGATCTTTGTCAGTGTGAGGAAGGTTTTTTGTGGGGTGTGAGTGGGGTAATAAGAGGCAACAGTGTTCTTTAGGGACATAATTTAGGGGAGGAAATGCTTAGGATCAGATACCCCTGTTTTCCCACACCCAAATCCAGGGAGTTTTCTGACACTCCAAATCCTTGGCAAGGAGGAGCAGTGTGGACCAGTGAAAAGAGCATGGGTCATGGAACCAGAGGACCTGAGCCCTAACCCTGGCTTCAACACTCACCAACTGCATGATTCTGGGCAAGGCACTTGGCTTCACCTTCCCTCAGTTTACTAATCTGTAAAATGATGATAAAATACTCCCTGCCCCTTAGACCGTGAACCCCATGATCAGTCAATCAATAAAAGGTATATAATGTGTGCAGAGCACTGTACTAAGTGCATGGGAAAGTACAATATAATATAGATGGTGGACATGATCCCTGTCCACAAGAAGCTTACAGTCTACAGGGGGATAGTAAAATAAATTACTACAGGGGGAAACCAGTAGAGAATAAGGATCTTTACATAAGTGCTGTGGGGCTGGGATGAGTATTATAGTGCTTAAGGGATGCACAGAAAAGTGTATAGATGCTGCGTCCAAATTGCTTATAATATATCAGCAACAGTGTTTTTTTGTATTATTTGTTAAGCACTTACTATGTGTCAAACTCTGTTCTAAGTGCTGAGTCAGGCCACAAGTTAATTAGGTCAGATACAATCCCTATCCTGCATGGGGCTCTCAATCTAAATGTTTGGCACTTAGTAAGTGCTTAATAAATATTATTATTGTTAGCTTTTTGTATAGATGTATTATCTAGCAATTATGTGCTGTGTTTCCTGCTGTCCCCAAGAAGTGTGAGTGGTCACGCTTAATGAAGATGATCAGCATAAGGTTTGTGTATTCTTTCTTTGAAATTTTTGATTTATTTCTTCCTATTCAGATCATTAAGATGATTATTAATTGTTGTCCAATTAACACGTCATATCTTCATTTTACAATCCAGGTACCTCACCAAGCTGGCCATTATTACCCTGAAATGAATCCATATGTTAATTTATTAGAGTTGTGGTTATTGCAAATTTAGTGTATAAGTATTGAACAGCACATGCAGTGTCAGGGAAAACCTCATTACTGCTGGAATGTATTCCATAATCCTCAATTACATGTCAGCGATCATTTCAGATTTAATATTAACAAACAAGATTTGTGACCTCTTTGTTGACATGAATTTAGATATGGGGAAGGATACTTAATTTCTAACTCGTGGAAAATCAAGGGTGATATTTTAGACTTACTCTGATGTTAGGGAACTCTGGTGATGCAGAACCGAGAATGCTTTGTGTTTTGCTAAATCTGGTTCTAAGACTTTGGTCAGTTAAGTTTATGGTTTCTAATTCTTTCACTTCATAGAAACATGTTCTCTGCCTGGGGCACTTATTCCCAACCTAAAATAGTCTGTAGCAACATCTACACAGCCAAACATGGACCTGAATTACCTGGGTAATTACAATAACAGCCTTACACTTGAAGGACTCAAAATGGATGCCATACCAATGGGGGAGTTGTATGCTGCCGGACATCAAACTTCTGAAAAAGATATAGCAGTATTCTCAGTTGGAACCTAGTATTTTTCCAGAGAATTACCAAAGAAATAAAGCACAAATTCCTTTACCTCCAGGAAAATAAATAAATCAATGAGACAACTAGTTGAAACAACATGATGAGCAGTCATCAGACAATTCCTCAAAACCCAACTCTAAAATGAGTTTTGACAGATGTTCTGATTTTTCTTAGAAAAGTATCTTGTGCGCAGAAGAAAAGGAAGAAAATGGATCTAATGACTCGACTAAAGACTTGAAGACTAAAGTTAGATCTACTGTATACTGCATTCTTTTATTACAACCCAGCCCACACACTTCATTCCTCTAATGCTAACCTTCTCACTGTACCTCAAACTTGACTATCTCGTCGCCGACCTCTCGCCCACATCCTTCTTTGACCTACAATGCCCTTCCTCCTCCTATCAGATAATTGCTCTCCCCCACTTCAACGCTTTATTGAAGGCACATCTCCTCCAAGAAGCCTTCCCTGACTAAGCCCTCCTCTTCTCTTTTCCCACTCCCTTCTGCGTCACCCAGACTTGCTCCTTTCATTCATCCTCCCTCCCACCCCACAACTCATATGTATTTGTCTGTTATTTATTTATTTATTTATTTATTTATATTAATGTCTGTCTCCCCCCTCTAGACTGTGAGCTCATTGTAATGTACACTGCCAAGCGCTTAATACAGTGCTTTGCACATGCTTAATAAAGTGCTTTGCACACAGTAAGTGCTCAATAAATACAATTGAATAAATGAATAAACAAAATGCTCTTCTACATAATATAATCTTCCTCCATGAATCCTTCCCTTTTTTCCCTTCCACTGCCACCCTTCCATCTCTCGTAAATGTGTTTAATCCATTACACCTGGAGTGCAGTAGTAATGGTAGTAGTATTTATTAAGCATTTCCTGTATGCAGAGCACTGTACTAAGTACTGGGAAAGAATGCCCAGGTGGAAATTAGACGTAGTCCCTGTCCTTTGGGGGACTCATATACTCATCAAATGCAAGCTTTGATTTGTGCAGTAGAAAGAAGGTTTTCTGGTAGAAAGAGAATGAATGGCAGTGGTTCTTACTTGTCTGAAAGTCCAGCAAATAATTTCTTGATTGAAACCTTCCCAGAGAAATCTTAGCTGATGCTGATCACTCAATAGGTTGAAAGATTTACCCATTCACAAGTTTTTTGATGGTACAGTTGAGATATGGCATTCATAAGCTAACAAGAGTGGGAAGAGAAATAGTTCTTTATGTCACAATTCAGTGCTGGAGGACGTTAACTTGTGTTTATGGACGTAAAATGATATGGAAGAATTTCTTCAGTTTTAATGCCTCTCTTTTTTGCTTGTGGCTGTGCATGGCTAACTAACGTCACACTGGGGGAGCTGGTGACTTTCATGCTCCCTACCCATTCTGTGGACAGCTTACATGGGTTTCGGGAACCACACAGATTGTAACCTTTCCAGAAGTGAGATGGGATAGATTATATAGCTGTCTTGATTTCAATTTAACAGTCTTGAGATGTAAATGTTGGCCTCACCACCCACCTAAATTCTTTTAGATGCTTTTATGTTCTCTAAAATGTTAAGGCAAAATTTTACATTGTTATCCAGAGATATGTGCACCTAATAATAATAATGATAATAATTATAGTGGTAGTATTTGTTAAGCACTTCCTATGTGGCAAGCACTGTATCAAGCACTGGGATCACACAGTCCCTGTCCCACAACTGGCTCAGTCTTAATCCCCGTTTGACAGGTGAAGTAACTGAGGCATAGAGAAATGAAGTGACTTACCCAAGGTCACACACAGTAGACAAGCGTCGGTCTCAGGATTAGAACTCAGGCCCTTCTGACTCCTAGGCCCATGTCTACCCACTAGACCACACTGCTTCACATCTCAGGTAGTGAATACTGGGGTGACCTAGTAAAGGAGGAGGGGTGGCAGAGAAAAGGGAAGAGGGGGGCAAGGAAATCCTGATCTCTGGACCCCAATGGCCCTACTCACATGGCACAATGGGCTCCCTGCCCTGATCCCGTGGATCCAATTCACAATTCTCCATCCTCTGTCCCTGAGGCCTCTGGGCCTCAGCTGACTGGACAGGAACAGGCCGATTAGACTGGAGCAACCACCCTACTCATCCAAATGGAAGCTACAACATCCCTGGCCAAGTCCCTGGCTTAGATGTCCTGACCTGACTCAGATCACCTAAACAACTGCAACTTGATTATTATGGACAGCAGAGGAAAAGGTTGAAAGAGGGTAGAGAAGAACAAATATGCATTCTCCTTTCTCCTTTTTTTTTTCTCTTCCTGTTTTCTACTCCTTTCCACCTCTCTCTGCCTCTCCCTTTTCTCTGTATCTTCCCACTTTTAGGCCCTGGTCTCTTTAATCCTTCATCTGGAATTGTGGGTCCCTTAGATGGAGAAGAGAGATAAGAATTGTGGCAACCTAGTGACGTAGTGCAAAGATCATGGGGTTGAGAGTCCGAGATCTAGATTCTAGTCCCAACTCTGCCTCTTGAGCTGTTCTGTGAATTTGAGCAAGTCACTTAACCTCTCTGGGCCTCAGTACCATCATTTGTGAAATAGATTTTATAATACCTCTCTCTCTCTCTCTCTCCTCCTACCTCATAGGAACAAGCTCTCTGGTATTGAGGGGGACATGCTGTCAACAGGATTCTTGGAATGATTTGGAATTTGGAACAATAAAGGAGGTTCTGCTATTATGGTGTGCAGAAGTAGCGTGGCTTAGTGTAAAGAGCATGGGCGAGGGAGTCAGAGGATGTGGGTTCTAATCCTGCCTCGGCCACTTGTCGGCTGAGTGACCTTGGGCAAGTCACTTAACTTCTCTGTGCCTCAGTTACCTCAACTGTAAAATGGGGATTAAAAGTGTGAGCCCCTTGTGGGACAACCTTATTACCTTGTATCTACCCCAGCACTTAGAACAGTGCTTAGCACCTAGTAAGTGCCTTAACAAATACCATAATAATAATTATTATTATTATTAGTTGTCAAGCACTTACTAGGTGTCAAGCACTGTTCTAAGCACTGGAGGAGATACAAGTTGACCAGGCCAGACACAGTCCCTGACCCACATGGGACTCACATTGTAAGAAATCTTGATTTTGTACTGATTGATTAATTGCTAACTGCAATTAGAAAGACATTTAGGGTGGGTCCTATTAAACCTGAAGACTAAGGACAAATACAAAATTTTATTCTGAAAATGCCTGTTTTGGGCAAACATATCCAGTATGACTTCATTTCTCACTAAATCCTTCTTCCCAGATGGAAAACAGGCACAGTGGTATACTCCAAGTCACCTGGAAACAGAGGGGCAGAACTGGAATTAGAACTAAAGGACTTCCTGATTTCCAATGTAGGGCTCTGTCATCTAGATGGGCAGCTTAAGTTTCCAAGCTTTATTTTTATTACACAAGCTGAGCTTTGGCACTTTAGGCCATCAAATCATGCGGCTCACAAAGGTATTATTATCAGTGAAGAAAGAGCGAGGATAGAGTGCCCTCTGCTGTTATGTGAGTTTTTATCCTCGATTTCATATCAAATTAAATGATTTGTTTTTGCTAATGACATTTTTAGTCCATAGCCACTCTTATACTACTTTCCTGATGGCATCAGGAAGTTAGACTTGGCTTTAGATTTTAATCTTAAATCTTGTAAACAAATTTCAATTTTGTTTTGCTTTCATTTCATGTCCTTAATAATCTTCCAGATCATTACAGAGGGAAAGGAGAAATGTGATTTCTACTTCTTCATGGGTAAGCTATTACAGCAAGGTGATCCTGAATTGAATAGTATCCTAAGAGTCCTTACTACCCCCCAGCTCCACCTTCACCCTTGGTAGTAGCATCAGAAATGGCATTTAGAACAACAGTGCTCTAAAAGTGAGCCTCTGGAAACAAACAGTCCCAGGTTCCTGTGATGATTTATTAGAAGGGATCAGTATTGTGACAATAGGAAGCATGTCTGGTTCAAAGAGAAGAGCCTAACGAGCATACTTAGTACCAATAAATCACTCTAGATTGAGTCACTATGAGACTGAAAAAAAACTTCCCATTTAGTCTGAATTAAAATATGAAATCTCCATGAAAATTACCTAAATGCCTACCTCAAGCAAAGCCTGAAGCTCAGGAGCAGAAAAATGAAAGAGGAGGGTGAGGATTTAGTAGCCGAGAAATTAGATTGACTGAAATTTTTTCCATCAGCCTTGGGATGTGGACATCAGCAATGCACTTAAACTGACAGCTTCCCTATCTCAAGCTAATGGTGGGGCATAAATGAGTCTAGAAAAGAAACAGACAAAAAACAGATTTTTCTGGATAAAACATTTCCAAGACTCTCAATCTCAGATACATCTACATTATTCAGGACTAACCTTAAGGACCCTCTCATCTTTGTTAGACTTCAGGAACTACATAGCTCCTCAGTGACTGGACTTGATTGAAGATGAATGCTCAGGATTTTCATTCCATTTGGCAGCGAAGTTGATCTACCCAGGTGGACTCCTGCAAATGCTCCAAAGTGGTTTCCTATAAGAATGAGAATGGAAAATCCTAGACTTGCTCTTGAGGGGTGCCCTGGGGGCAGATAAGCTTCTCCATATAGAGCCATGCCTTACAGTTTCATCCCATTTCCAAATGTTGTAGAGTAGTTATAATCTAAACATTTAGATCTCTGGGACAACGTTAACAACTAACAGTTTGCAAAGAAAATGTTTGTGGAAACAATCACTTTATTTGGTAACAGCTTAATGCCCTACTAAATCCTGTCTCCTCGAAGAGGCCTTCTCTCACTAACCCCTCATTTCCTCCCCATATTTTCCCTCCCTTCTGTAACTCCTATTCATCTAGGCCTCTATCTCAAACACTTTCATATTACCCTGCCCTCAGCCTCACAACATTTATGCATATATCCTTATACGATGCTATTTTCCCTCTCTGTAATTTATTTTCACGCCTGTCTCCCATCACTAGATTATAAACACCGTGAGAGCAAGGGACCATATCTACCAACTCTATTGAATTGTACTTTCCTAAACTCTTCATTGGTGAGAAAAAGACCACATCCTAGCATCCAGGACAGTCAAGGAAATAGTAGTGTGGCCGAGAGGGAAGAGTACAGGCTATCTGGGTCCTATTCCCAACTATGGAACTTTCTTGCTGTGTGATCTTGGGCAAATCATTTAACTTCTCTATGGCACAGTTTCTTAATTTGTAAAATGGGGATTCATTATCTAGTCTCCCTCCCAGTAGACTGTGAATTTCATGAGGGAAAGGGACTGTATCTGTTCTGGTGATCTTACATCTCTCTCAACCAATAATTGCAATAATAATAATATTTATTAAGTGCCTGTGGTGAGCCCACAACAAGCTGCCTTGTTTGTGACCTTTTGTGATTTCATGAACAACAACAAGGAAGAGACTCTTGAAAGCAATGATGGGCTCTACCTGATGGCAGGTGATCGCATGACTTTGGGGGCAGAGCATGGATGGAGGTGTGGCCTTCTCTCCCTGTTCTACCTGGGAAAGCGCCTGGACCGATCACTGGCTGCCATGTAGAGCCACAGCTGTGATGCCTAAGGCATATAAAAGGCATCCCCTTTGAATTACAGGGGGCAAGCTGAGGCACACACAGAGTCAAGCTGAGATGCAAAGAGAAGCAAGCCCTGGAGCAGCAGAAGAAGCAGAAGGCAGCAGCACTTGGAAGTAGAAAGAAGAAGCATTGGCAGAACAGGCTTCTTTGACCACAGACTGGGGTTAGACCCTTGATGGAGTGGAGTGAGTGAGTCTGGGTGTATGTGTCACTCCCTTGCATGCTGGTAAAACTAAGCAAAATCTTTCCAAAATAACCTTGGTGAGTCGAGGCATGGTTTGAACTCTACTACATGTAACTGCCACTGTTGGGTAGGGACCGTCTCTATATGTTGCCAACTTGTACTTCCCAAGCGCTCACAGTAAGCACTCAATAAATACAATTGAATGAATAACTGAGGCTCCCCTGGTCCAGGAAGGTCCTGGTTGGTTCAACCGGGGTCTCACGACGATGTTTACTATGTATGTGCCAAGCAAAATGGGAAGGAGAACATGTATTTAATCTCCATTTTACAGAAGCTGAAAACTGAGCCACAGACAAGATGTGACATAGTAAGTGCAGATGCAATTATGATTGTTAAGTAGCCACAGATCACATTAAATAACCACAAATTATCTGCAGCTGCCCAGCAACAGTCCCCATGGCTTGGCTGAATCATAAATCGCTAATCTGTGTATTGTTGAAGCTAATAGCCAATTAACTTTATTAAATTTTCTTTACCTAATCTTCTGGATTGTGGAATGTCTGTGGCCAGGTTTTTTATGGACAGAATGAATCCACAGAGGCATGGTAAAAGTTGAGAAGCAATTATCAGGAAAATCTTGGCCAAGTGTTATATTCTTGAATTGATCAGAATAAGTGCTTCCACAATTCACAAGACATTTGTTTGGCTATGCAAA
This sequence comes from Tachyglossus aculeatus, assembly GCF_015852505.1. Taxonomy (NCBI): domain Eukaryota; kingdom Metazoa; phylum Chordata; class Mammalia; order Monotremata; family Tachyglossidae; genus Tachyglossus; species Tachyglossus aculeatus. Next base: position 23,312,167 of record NC_052101.1, on the reverse strand, counting down.
TAGGTACCCAGACCCAGGGCCTGAAAAAATATCAGGTTCCAAACAAAAGGATGTAAATTCAACTTTCAAACACATGCCATGTCAGATTTTTTTATAGTCACAGCCTTTCTAATTAATATTATCATTTATGGTATTAAGTAATTACTATATACCAAGCATTTTATTAAGTACTGGAATAAATACAAGATAATCAAGTAAGACACAGTCTCCTTACCATAAGAAGCCCACAGTCTAAGCGTGGAGGGAATAATTGCAAATGATAATAAGGGGTAATTAATAGTCAACCTTCCACATTAACAATATTAAAGAAGGCGTTCTTGGAAGGGATTAGCCCTCAGACTCCTCGATGCTCTAGGTAAAAGTGAAAGGGGGCAAAGAGCAGAAGCTGGACTAGTGTTCTAAAAGTTGGTTCCCATAGCATTTTACAGGAAAAGACTGGTGACTCTGGCCATTGGACAAATCATCCTGGACCTGAGAGCACCTGGTGACTAGGAGACTGGCTCTGGAGGTCCCGACTTCTGCTCGCTCTGGCTCGTGCAGGGTGAGAGGATGGAGGCCGGCCTGGCTAACAAGCCTCCATCTGCAGACCCCAGAATTTCTGCTGGTTTGGATAACGGCCCCCATTAGCAAACAGAGGCAGAGACAGAAAGAAAGAAAGAAAGAATGAAGAAGGAGACAGGAAAGGAAGGAATTGGAGATCACTGGAAGGCAGAAGGGAAGTAATTGTCACTTCAGAGGAAATCACCATCCTCTTCAAAAGAGACAGTGCTGAGACACCCAATCAATTTCCAATGTCATCCATGTTGAAGTAACATTTTACCTCTGGATTTTATTGAGGGCTTATGACCTCCTGGTGTTATAGCATACACATATGAGTGATTAAAGATTGCATGAGAAATGATTTTTGTACGAAGTCTCTTGGACTGTTGTGAATACTTGCCTGAGAGTTTTTGGACTTGAATCCATATTGATATAGAGATATGGGAACAATAGTCTTGTATTTTGGCATAATAGTTGTAGGGTTTGGCCCAGGTTTTGATAACTGCCCCATCAACTCAAGAAAGATCAGCATATGGAAGCACTTTACTCAGTCTTCCCCTATCCAGCTTCCAAGGGCTTGAGAGATTTTCCATAAAGAGAGAATACTTACAAATAGACAGACTATGTGAAGGATCTAAAACTGAAACATTCCCTTAATCATTCAGCTTTTCTCAACAGATCAATCAATCGGTGGTATTTATTGACTCCCTACTATGTGTGGAGTCCTGTACTAAGCGCTTGGGAGAGTACAATGCAACAGAATTGGCAGGCACCTTCCCTGTGAGATAAAAAAAAAGCTTTCTTTTTAAATGACATGAGTTAAATGACAATCAGAGAGCATGGACTAAATATTGCACTTTTACAGGTGTAAAAGGTCTTACTGTGTTTGGTTTTTTTAAAATTACTTTTACACTTAGATCAAAATAAAGCAGGTTCATTTAAAAGTCAGCATGACTACTAAGCTGGCAGCTGAGATATCCAATTGAGCAGATGCCAACTTTTTAAATTCATTTTCCCCCCTTCGAAAACATAAGAAAAATGAGCTGATTTGTGCTGTTTGGTGTACATGCAGTTCCTCTATCGGAGGTGAACACTCAATTCCACTATGCATTTTAGCCAGAAAGTTGCTAGGGAATTAAAGGAACTTTCATCTGACAGTATGAGCCTGTTTGAATCTGGCACCCTGCAGTGTTGGAAGAAATAGCTTGTGAGCATGTTTGGATGAGAACATAGAATTAATATTCGTAGAATGAAGTACCTACTGTGTGCAAACACAGTACTAAAGGCTGGGAAAAACAGAAACAAAAAACTACTGAACACTTTAATTATCTTGTATCTACTCCAGAGCTTAATACAGTGCTTGGCACATAGTAAGTGCTTAACAACTACCACAATTAGAACAGTGTAAAAGAAAAAGACAAAGATAGAATCAAAGCAGTTTTGCACTGTGTCTAGAGGAGCAGAAATTCAGGCTCCTCATGGTTCAGAGTCCAGTGATAATAATGATGGTATTTGTTAAGGTATTTCTAAACTGTGAGCCCGTTGATGGGTAGGGATTGTTCTATCTTTTGCCGAATTGTACTTTCCAATTGCTTAGTACCGTGCTCTGCACACAGTCAGCACTCAATAAATATGATTGAATAAATGAATTTCCTTATTTTCCCTCCCAAACCCTGTCCTCTCCATGAATTTCTTGTCACTGTGGACGGCACTACCATCCTTCCTGTCTCACAAGCTCACAACCTTGGTATCATCCTTGAATCTGCTCTCTCATTCACACCACATATCCAAACAGTCACCAAAACCTGCCAGTCTCACCTTCACAACATCGCCAAGGTCCACCCTTTCCTCTCCATCCAAACTGCTACCATGTTAGTACAATCACTCATCATATTCCAACTGGATTACTGCATCAGCATCCTTTCTGATCTCCCAAGCTCCTGTCTCCCCTACTTCAGTCTATACTTAACTCTGCTGCCTGGATTATCTTTCTACAGAAACATTCTGGGAATGTAACCCTCCTCCTCAAAAATCTCCAGTGGTTACCTATCAATCTCCGTATCAAGCAAAACCTCCTCACTACTGGCTTCAAAACTCTCCATCACCTTGCCCCCTCCTTCCTCACCCTTTTTCTTGCATTCTACAGCTCAGCCCACACATTCCACTCCTCTGGTGCTAACCTTTTCACTATGCCTTGTTCTCACCTGTCCCACCATCAAACTCTGGCCCACGTCCTACTGGAATGCCCTCTCTCCTCACATCCGCCAAACTTGCACATTTCCCCCCTTCAAAGCCCTACTGAAGGTTTATCTCCTCCAGGAGGCCTTCCTGGACTAAGCCACCCTTTTCCTCTGCTCCCCCTTCCCTCCCCATTGCCCCCACTCGTTCCTTCTGCTCTACCTGCCTCCCCGCTCCACAGCATTTATGTGTATATATGTACATATTTATAATTATATTTATTTTTATTAATGATGTGTATATATCTATAATTCTATTTATTTATATTGATGCTACTGATGTCTGTTTACTTGTTTTGATGTTTGTCTCCCCCTTTCTAGACTGTGAGCCTGTTGTGGGCAGGGATTGTCTCTGTTGCAGAACTGTACTTTCCCAGTGCTTAGTACAGTGCTCTGCACACAGTAAGTGCTCAATAAATATGATTGAATGAATGAAGTGCTTACTATGTGCCAATCACTGTTCTAAGCACTGATACCAACGGTCACATTCACAGCCATGGGTGAGTATTACAAGCATGGGTATACTGCCAGGTTTTGTAATATTGCAACCCCCGTGTTATAGGAAAACTAAGTATGTTTGTAATTTTACATCAGTTAATGTAAGAAAGCAAACTATTGTCACCGTAGAAGTGTCAGAAGAATCTCTAACAATTATGGCAGTGGCAGAGAGGGATAACATTGGCCAGCTTTTCATCCTCTCCAAATCTTTCACTTCCTGCCACTTCCTTAGCCACTTCCCCTACTAGAACACAAATAATAAGAACAATAATAATTATTATTATGGTATTTGTTAAGTGCTTACTATGTACTAGCCTTTGTACTGTACAAAGGGCTAGGGTGGATACATGCAAATCAGTTTGGACACAGTACCTGTCTCACATGGGGCTCACAGTCTCAATCCCCATTTTACAGATGAGGTAACTGAGGCCCAGAGAATTTAAGTGACTTGCCCACAGTCACAAAGCAGACAAGTGGTGGAGCCGGAATTAGAACCAGTGACCTTCTGACTTCCAGGCACGTGTTCTAACCACTATGCCATGATTCAGCATGTGTGATGTCAGGCCTTTCAGTACGACATAATGATGTTATGCAGCACAATTTGCAGAAATCCGACTGAAACTATGTCAGGTATATATCAATAGTAAAACAAATGATAAACAATTTCCATCTTTCTACTAACAATATTGATCTTCCAAAAGATCAGAGTAGAAAATCCTTGCGGTCATGAGGGTACCGCTGCCTGCTACCTACAGCCCCCTCTTGCTGGTGTACCCTAAAGTGATAACTTCTTTCCTAAGAAATGCCTTCTGAAGCTGGTTCTGAGACCAAGGCCAGTTCAACACAATCAGGGACCACCATCATGTGGCAAGGAATGGATGGTAGGAGGGAAGAGGAAAATGAAGAAACTCTTATAATAAAATAAAAGAAAATGAAAAAAGCAAGGTGGACAAGAGGGACAATGGAAGAGAAAGACTGGGCAGAAATGAATCAATAGAAGAGAAGGAAAAGAGAGCGACTAACCAAAAATAGAATCAACCAGAAAATTAAAGATTGGAAGAAGAGTCAAGACAATGGAAAATACCCAAGAGAACAGGACATATGGTCAAGGAGGACTGGAGGGTGACTGATGGAAAAAAAAAAGAGAGATGAAGATAGACTAAGTAGAGACCTTTGGAGAAGAAACACAAGGTGAGGACTGGAAAGATTTGATGTTATATGGATTGGTGAGTGAAATGAAGACTGGATGGTTGGGAAGATGTGAGTGACTAGGTGTGTTAATGAAATGGAACTCATTGGAATCATCCTTTGGTCCAGGGTGTCAGGGAAAGGATCCCACAATCAGAGGGATGGTCATGTTGGCAGGGAAGCACTGCTCCCTCTCTGGCCACCTCTCTCACCACCACAGTTGAACACAGCCTTTGCAACCCTTCATGAAAGTTTCTCCTCATGATGTGGCCAAGAAGAATTATGGCAACAACAGAGACGAACGGCAGCTGAGGGTCACTCAGAGAATATTACTTCCTTCTGTGACCTTCCATTTCCTTTCTTCCTTTCTCCTACTCTCTACCCCTCTTTTCTCTCCCACTAGCTTTCTCCTTCTTTCTTTATCCCTGTGTCTCTCCTCCACTCTGCAATTCCTCTTCTATCTTTCTACTCCTACACCTCTTTCACTCAGCCCATCTTCTGAAGGCCCTGTCCAGTCCAGTAGGAATCTGGTCACTTTTACCTGTTTCCCAAGGTCCTGGATGAATGCATATTTCTAAACCATTTTCTTCATGAAAATAATCAAAGCCACTTGAAAACTACCTGAGGGATTTAAATTCTCATCAAAACATAACCCCTTAAAAAATATAATGACCAGTAACTGAATTGATTCCCTCTCAACCTACACAATTATTTTTGTTCTCTCAGTGTAAATCATGGTGCCCTGGACTAAAAAAAGTCCAGGGGGGATGAAAGGAGGAACCTGGGGCCTGGTGCTGAAGAAAATCTTTCAGAGGAATGAATGCACACTGATTCAGAAGATAGTTCTTAACTTGTCAATTTTAGACTCCAGCTCCCACTGAAGGCCTGGTTACTGGAAAAACTGATATTAGAAATAAAAACTCATATGAGTATATTTCAATTTCTCCTCCCACCACAGTGAAATCTACATATACAAGAACAACACAGCTTCTTTATTGAATACTCCCTGGATTTTAAGCATTTTTTCTGTTATGCCTTGGTCTTCAGTATTTGATAAATCATTTAAAGTTGCCTCTGTAATTAACTTTCTTGATTACCATGGGTTAAGAAAATTAAGTTGTCCTTTCTAGAGAAAGACCAACTAATCCCCACTGTGTGAATTCTTTCAAAGAAACGGTATTTTCCAATGAGTAGCTAAGCAATTTGTTGCCATAGCAAAAACTTTCACTGTGCATAATGAACACTTTCCCAAATGCTGGGCCTCAATACACAATCCACCTTTACTTTCTTAAAGGTATTTTGCAGGGACACAACTTGGGAAGATTTTCATTTTCACTTTTAACCATTTTGAATCAGTTAGATTACTTCTTCATATTCCAAACTGAGCTAGGAAGGATATGAAGCCTAAGCCTTTGGATTTAAACAGAAATAAATTATTGAGCTTTATGGTAACATACAATTTGAATTGATAACATTTTGAGATCTGCAGCAAAAACTCCATCTTTTCTGCGCAGTGTGTTTACCATGCATAAAAACCATGCCGAGGCTTGACAACATTCCTACTTCTCAAGAATGTTGTGAGGATAAATGGCAATAATTGATGTGAAAGTGCTTTGGAGAAAATGAGTGCTACAAAATTCAATGTTAAATAAACAAAAAGATGCACCTCCAAGACAGAAAGTATGTATTCCTGAGGCTGTATTTAGGGAACAAATGCATAATGTTAATTACTTCTTACCTCTATCACCATTTCATTTATTAAGAGAAGAAGCATGTCTTAGTGGCAAGAGCACGGGCTTGGGAGTCAGAGGTTGTGGGTTCTAATCTCAGCTCTGCCACTTGTCAGCTGTGTGACTTTGGGTGAGTCACTTAACTTCTCTGTGCCTCTGTTATCTCATCTGTAAAATGGGCATTAAAACTGAGAGCCCCATGTGGGACAACCCGATTTCCTCGTATCTACCTCAATGCTCAGAACAGTGCTTGGCACATAGTAAGCACTTAAGAAATACCATCATTATTATTTAACTCCATATTTTTCAGACTGATGAAGAATCTGTTATGATTCCTAATTGACCAAAAATGCAGAATAAAATTTGATTTGATTAATTTTCCAGACAAGGACCACAGTGATGACAAGATGGAATAATCTTTTACTTTAATGACAAAAAAGTGCTTGGCATATAGTAAGCACACATTTAACAAATACCGCTACCACCAAAAAAAAAAATGAGTACTTCTGTACGTCTTCAAATGAATGGGTTTTGTTTAATTTTATCAGAGACTATGATGTCATGCTACATACTCAAGTTTCATCTGGGGGAATATTTGCATAAAACGTTCCAAGATAAAGTGCTGGAGATTAAAAAGAAAAAGGGAAAATAAAAGACGTGATAGAGATGCAAAATAGAATGTCTAAGAGATCAAGTTGGCTTTGATGGACGAAAATAGCAATACTTCTGGTAAATCATGCAAGCAGCCACCCACCAATGGATTTTAGTGACATGAAAAATTCTACTGATCACAAATTAGACTCTTGTACTACTCCTGAATACATTGATGACATCGTCAGTGTCAACCTCAAACAGCTAATGGACCTAATGGAATTGTGGGTTGGGAGGTCCAGCTTCTAATCCGGGCTCCATCACTTGCCTGCTCTGTGATCTTTTGCAAATCACTTAACTTCTTCATGACTCTGTTCCCTACCTGTAAAACATGGATAAAGTGCATATTCCCCCTTCTTCTTGGATTGTGAACCTTGTGAATGTCGGGGATTGTATCTGATCTGCTAATCTTGTATCTAACACAGTGTTTGCCACATATTGCACAATAAATGGCCTCTTCATCATAATTATCATCAAAACTATAACAGGTTTTACTGATTTTCTGATTTCAATAGAACCATATGTTTATGTCATCTCTATTTTGATTTATGGATACAGCAATTTTGGTAGGATTTTAATCAGGTGGCATTTAAAGTAAGAACGTGAGACATGTCTTTAATGGATCAGGCTGATAATTCAATCAATGAATAGTCTCTCTAATGGTAACAACAAGATCCTTTAAGGAACCATGTTATGGTTGTCCTCCTTGTCATCCAGCGATTAGAACAGTGCTTTGCACATAGTATGCGCTTAATAAATGCCATCATTATTATTGTCATCATTTCATCTTTTTTCATGCTATTTGTTAGGCACTTAACTATATAATAATAATAATAGTATTTGTTAAGCACTTACTGTGTGCCAGGCACTGTACTAAGCACAGGGGTAGATACAAGCAAATCATGTTGGACAGAGTCTCTGTCCCACATAGGCTTCATAGTCTTAACCCCCATTTTGCAGATGAGGGAACTGAGGCCCAGAGAAGTGAAGTGACTTGCCTAAGGTCACACAGCAGACTAGAGACTGAACTGGGATTAGAACCCTTGACCTTCTAACTCCCAGGTCTGTGCTGTCTATGCCAGGCATTGTATTAAGTGCTGGGATAGATACAAGTTAATCAGATAAGACACAGTCCATGTCGTACATGGGGCTCCCAGTATTGATTCCCATTTTACAGATGAGGTAATAATAATAATGATAATAATAATAATGGCATTTGTTAAGTGCTTACTATGTACAAAGCACTGTTCTAAGTGCTGGGGAGTTTACAAGGTGATTAGGTTGTCCCACAGGGGGGCTCACAGTCTTCATCCCCATTTTACAGATGAGGTAATTGAGGCACAGAGAAGTTAAGTGACTTGTCCAAAGTCACACAGCTGACAAGTGACGGAGCTAGGATTTGAATCCACGACCCGGGATCTATTCACTGAGGCATTAAGAAATTAAGTGACTTGCCCAAGGTCACACACCAGACAAATGGTGGAGCTGGGATTAGAACCCAGATCCTTCAGACTCCCAGGCAAGTTCCAGTAGGCCACAGTGCCTTTGATCATTTTTATCACCATTTAAACATTTCAGTGAACCTCTTCTACTACTTTTACTACTCCTACTCCTACTAGGTGGTTGGCACATTCAGTGGAAGAAAAATATGTAGTTTCTTACCTCAAAGAACTTATTTTGTGGTGAAGACAAGCAGACATACATTGATAAATACGCAGGTTTAAAAAGTTTAAAAAGTGAGCAATTAAAAACAGATATTACATAAACACACACACACACACACACACACACACACACACACACACGCATGCTATAGCAACTGGTGAATAACCACCATAAGTCAGAGTCATAAAGACCAGTAAAGAGAATCCAGCTGGGAGGAAACAAGGGCCTGAATAAGGTTGGTGGGTCCTACAAGTGAAACAGGGGGTGGATTCACATAATGTCACAAATGTGGCACAGCAGGCTCAAAGTATAACATGATGACATCACTCATGCCATTTTGCAGCAATAAAATGCATTTAGCTGAGTCTCGACTGTTCCTTCAGAAGGGATGCCTGCCCCTTCCTCCTGCTACAGGCCTTCCAGAGGGAGGTATGGGGCTGCAGCCTGTATGGAGTGAAGGGACTGGCACTGACTTCCTCCTCACAGCCACTTACCAGGGGTCTACTCCTTCCACTCTGTCCCTCTCTACCTCATGTTTTTATGGTATTTGCTAAGCGTTTACTATGTGTCAAGCAATGTACTAAGTGCTGAGTTAGATACAAGGTTGGGCACAGTCCCATGTGGGGCTCACATTCTTAATCTACATTTGTGGATGAGGTAACCTCAAGACAGATGAGGTAACTGAGGCACAGGGAAGTGAAGTGACTTGTCCAAGATCACACAGCAGACAAGTAGCACCTAGGTCCTCTGACTCCCAGGCACAGGCTCTATCCACTAACCAACTCACCTTCTTTCATCTGCCCGTCTTATTCTATCCCTGTCTCCACCTTCTGTTTTTTTGTGGGGGTTTTTTGAATGGTATTTGTTAAGGATTTACTTTGTGCCAGGGCATGTGAGCCCGTTGTTAAGTAGGGACCATCTCTATATGTTGCCAACTTGTACTTCCCAAGTGCTTAATACAGTGCTCTGCACACAGTAAGCACTTAATAAATACAATTGAATGAATGAATGAAAGTGTTGAGGAAGATACGAGCTAATAAGGTTGAGCCCAGTCCAGCTCTCACATGGGGCTCACAGTCTTAATCCCCATTGTACAGATGAGGCAACTGGGGCACAGAAGAGTTAAGTGACTTGCCCAAGGTCCACAGCAGACAAGTAGTGGCGATGGGATTAGAACCCAGATCCTTCTGACTCCAAGGTCTGTGCTCTTTCCACTAAGCCACACTGTTCTGTTTTTGCTTATTTCCATCTCCCTCTGGCTGTCTTCCCATTTGTTTCTCAAATGCACACCTCTTTACTTCTGTCAAGCCACATGAAGCAGAAACATCTCTGCTAGTTCAAAATAACATATAATTGGAAGTAATTGCTGATACATCATTCCTTCATAATGAAATATAGATGATTTGACAGTTAATTTGTTAACTTGAAGTCCATTTTTTCCAAATAACTCAGTTTTGCTGTATATAATGGTGTGTGTTGAGTTGTAGGTAGATGTTAACAGATGTGTGAATGATCCAGAGTTATCCATAACTGCAATGAACAGTTCCAGTTCCTCTGAGTGGAAAATCTAAACAGAAAATAGTCCCAAATGGTACATTATTTTTGAATATAAATAACAACAAACTGTGCATCGCTCCGGTTCATTTGCCCTTACAAAAGTAAGGCTACCTTTAATTGGCTATTAAGTCGCCTATAAGAGCAATTTCTTAGGTTTATGAGATGACGTTCCTTCTCATTGGGCACAGAATAAACCCCAAATTGTTGGAAGGCCTCATTCTGTTCTGGTGGGAACTTTAATTCTATCAGTTGAATGAGCAAGTATACTCCCTTCAGGAAAACTGGGATTTCTCTTAAGTGTGACCCTGATCCTTGTTAGAATTTGTCACATTTAAAAGCTCACATGTAACAATTTGCCAACAAAGGATGATACATAGAATTCAGGAGGCCAATCATAGCTAAGGAAAAAGGAATCGTGGAAAAATTTCTAGACTCTCCAGGCATTTTCAAATCACTGGCGAAGTACAAAGACAAAAAAAAATATTCTAAAGAGATGGACAGTCAGACAGAGAGACTAAATTCCAATTCTTATGATTCAATAATTTTACAAGATTTCACTGACCTGAGCACTGTGTACAGGCCTAGATGCATAGAGGTCAGCAATATAGAAGTAGTGAAAATATTAATTTAGCGATGACTGTGAAGCACTGTAGGAAGTGCTGAGAAAGAAATACATGTATCCACATACATGTATAAATACATGCACAAAAGCAATCCCTGACACACAAGGTACTCACAGTCTAAGAATGAGGAGGTGGGGATATGTTGGTGACATACAACTATGGCAAGGTGGGCAAAAATACAAAAGACAAAGACAATGACAAAAATGAAAGGAGAAGCAGATTTTAGGCTCCTCACAGCTCCCATCAACAGCCCCAGAAGTTAGAGCAGATTGGGAAAGGAAGCAGAAAGAGCAAAAAGGAAAAAGGGAGAGGACAAGAGAGAGTGAATGATTCCATAGCAGACTGGTAGGTTTGTCAAGTGTGGCTGCAACTCCATAACACAGCCCCTGCTGCCTCCAGCTATCATCTGGCTGTCATCAGACATGTTTATTTTTACTCTGCTCTCCTTCTTCCCTTCATTTCCATTTATCCCACTCTCCCTACCTTTCAACCCCAGATGCTTTAAAAAAAAAAAAAAAAACTAGTCAAGCCATAGATCAGGAGTGGTTGGGGAAGGGTGGACCGAGTTTCTTTTAAGAAATGCCTTCCTTTAAACTGATGTCTTCAACAGAAAATTTTTCTCTGAGGGTGTCAGGGACACCCAGTGAGATGACCAAAATGATAACATTTGAAGTCTACAAAGGGTAAGCAATTAGAAGGGGAGGTGAGATTTGCATGAAAGGGATTTAATTGGATTATGGATGTACCTGGATGTACAGATGCCTTATCATATCTACTAACCCTTAGTAGAAGGGATGGGATTGCGACCCACCAATGAGCTGCATCCCCTATGATTGATATCTGCCAGTCATATGATGCAATTAAATGTCAGCCTGGTGCCCATCTAATCCAGACCACTCCCCACCCCAAATCCAATACAGAAACATCCACTCTAAGATTTTATAGGATCTGCTTGACTTATTGGCCAAGTTTCCTCCCAGTCTCCTACTGGCCAGAAATAGTCTTCCACATTCTTTCTTTCAGGACCTTCACCACTGGTGGCAGAGTCCCATCCGCTCCTATTTAATAAGAATTTCTGCTTTAGGCACCTCGCATAGAATGATTTACAATGTGCTGCACCACTACCTGCCTATTAGCAGAGGAGCGCACCCTCCGCTCCTCTACCACTAATCTCCTCACCGTGCCTCGTTCTCGCCTGTCCCGCCATCGACCCCTGGCCCACATCATCCCTCGGGCCTGGAATGCCCTCCCTCTGCCCATCCGCCAAGCTAGCTCTCTTCCTCCCTTCAAGGCCCTACTGAGAGCTCACCTCCTCCAGGAGGCCTTCCCAGACTGAGCCCCTTCCTTCCTCTTCCCCTCGTCCCCCTCTCCATCCCCCCATCTTACCTCCTTCCCTTCTCCACAGCACCTGTTTATATGTTTGTACATATTTATTACTCTATTTCTTTATTTATTTATTTTACTTGTACATATCTATTCTATTTTATTCTTTTAGTATGTTTGGTTTTGTTCTCTGTCTCCCCCTTTTAGACTGTGAGCCCACTGTTGGGTAGAGACTGTCTCTATATGTTGCCAACTTGTACTTCCCAAGCGCTTAGTACAGTGCTCTGCACACAGTAAGCGCTCAATAAATACGATTGATAGATTGATTGTGGCATCCCCTGCTCCAGCAAGAACATTGGGAGATGTGTAGAAAATTAGATCTATAATCAATGATCTGAGGCTTCTTAGCCTTTTACGATGGGAGACTACATCTTCAGTCCATCAGGTTTTTAACAACTGTTGTTCTGCTGTTCCCATAGTTACACAGACTAGTTCTACTTATGTTTCCCTTTCCCTCAGGTGCAGTGAGCTGCCACTTGAAGCTCAGGGAGGTTCTAGGTCCCTGTATTTTTTCATGTTTAGAAGTTTGCAACCTGAAATGTAAGCCACTAGCCTGTAAGCTCCTTGTGGGCAGAAAACTCATCTAAGGGCTTAGCACAGTGCTCTGCACACAGAGTAAACATCTTGGAGTTTGGGAGAGGTATATCCTAGAGCAGATAAGGATTCTTTGGTGGGGAGCCTTTGAAACTGCTGTTTCTACAATTTCCTTCCAGCCTCTTGTTTATTGTTGTATCAAAACCCCAGAAAATTTGTCAGCATCTGCTGGTGCTAGTCCATCAATAAGCATCATGTGAATCTTCAATGCAGACCAACTGCCAGGGGACAGAAAGCCTCCACCTGCATTTAGTGAGGAGAGAAGGAGGAGGAGGAGGGGGCAAGATGGTGGAAGGGTAGGTTTCACTGGTTCAAAGCATTTTTTTGTGGGAGGGTATTGTTTTCCCTTTTTAATTTTGCCCACACCATAAATTAACTGGGAACAAAAAAGATTTTTTAATTCCAGGACTATTAGATGAATGTGCCCAGAGGCTTGGAGAGGGACTCCTGCTATAAATCACAAATAGTAATAAAAGGAGGTCTCTCCAATTGGGAACTGCCATAGCGGACATGCGTCAATTTGTCAGAGACCCCAGGAGAGCAAATTTCCTGCCCTGGGCGGTGCAGAAATTTTGATAATGAGCTGCACCAAGAGCAGCAGCAGCTAGATGGATATCTGTAGGGTCAAGGATATACAAACTAACCCAGTGCTTGCTGTCTTCTGTCTACAGGGAGAAATGACTGTGGACATTTCTTTTCTTTCATTTCTTTTTCTCTGGGTCAACAACCCAATATTTGCTACTCTCATTTCTTGCCTGAGAGGAATCCACTGGCCTCCAATATGTTCCCAATAGAATATGTAGAGCATCAGGCCAAATAAACAGAGGTCCAAATAGTCAGGGTTGGAAAGGAATTAGGCTAGGACTGAAAGAAATCAAGCTGTGGGCAAGGATGTTGAGCGACAAAATTCTAATCCTGACTCCTCCACCTGTCTGCTGTGTGACCTGGGCAAGTTACTGAACTGCTCTGCATCTAAGTTATCTCATGTGTTAAATGGGGATTAAGAGTGTGAGACCCATCTGGAATGTGGGCTGTGTTAAACCTGATTAGCATGATTCTATCCCAGTGCTTAGTACAGTGCCTAGCCCACAGTAAATGCTCAACAAATACCATAAAAAACCAAAATGGGAACTCTGCCTGTCACTATTCTTCTCCACGCTTCCACTGTTCATGGAGCTAGGGCTCCCTAAAGACCCACAAAGAGGCAACAGCAGGTTGGGGATTAATTTGGAAATTCCCTGGAGTTAATTACCAACCTCCTAAATCAGACCTTGCCTGGGCCCACTACAGATACTTTTTCCAAATTAAAATGCCTCCTGAGCACCAGTACAGACGATGGTCTCAGCCAATCTAAACAATCTCCTGTGCAGAGAACAACATCCTTGAGTTTCTGGGACATTTACTCCCAAACACCACAACTGGGCAGCAGGGATCCCCAGAAGAGCCCTGATTTCTGTAACATCGCAATGTAAGCTTGTTGTGGACAGGGAATCTATGTACCACCTCTTTTACACTGTACTCTGCCAAATGCTTAGCATAGTAAAGTGTCCTGCACACAGTAAACTCTCAATAAATATGATTGATTGATTGCTGTCCTAGGGGGATGCACTTCTCCAAAACAGACTGATGGAATCTGGAATGAAACAAAACAGAACAAAATTCCAGCACCCTTGCCTTCCCCCTTCTTTGGTAGTATGATATTACAATATTCAAGGCAAATTGCTAATTGAAACATTGTTGACATGTTTCATTTCTTCCTTTCAGAAGAAGAAAGTTTGGATCAAAAGGGAATGAGGAGAGAGCCCTAAGAAGTTCACAGTTTGTCCTGGTAAATTCTTTCTTCTACTTCTTGGTGGTCTGCACCTCAATGGTATGGCTAGTTGTTTATGGAAAACTAAGACATCTGCAGGTGGATTCCCAAGGTCCCAATTGTACTGCTATATGGTTTTAAAAAATAGATCATCCACTTGCTGAAGTTCTGTTTTACATCAGTGCTTCAGAACACATAATCAAGTGTGCCCATGTTTTTTGGCAAGATACGGTAATTGTTCAGTACATGGTTGTTAAGGGAAATCTCTACCTTCTTGTGGGGCTACGTTTTTCTTGCCATTCAGGAATTCATTTCCATTTGAATTTTCAGGGAACATGCCACCTAGTAGCAGCACATTTCTTGGAATTCATGACTGACTCTGTCGTGTGTTTAAGCAGTGCGGTTTCATGTAATTGGCAAATTTAAATTCTGGTCATATTTCATTTATTACACCAACTCAGGGAAAATCCTGGGTGAAAACGTAATTACAGGGAAAGTGCCCAAGGTAATTGCTGGGAAGGAACCCCTCCAGCAGCCACGCTGCATATTTCATCCACCCCTAAAATGATTACACTGACAAGATTTTGAAAAATAATAAAATCTGCTTAATAAAAAAGAAAGAAAATATCAGTATTTTCACATACAAAGTATTAAAACATTCTTCATTTTGGACAGATTCTAAGTCATTTGATTTTTATTCAAATAATGATTCATCACTTTGATATAGATTATTTTAAGGATCAGAGTACTGTTATCCTCCAATACAAGGAAATCTGGAAGATATCTGTTCCTGTTCCTTTTAAGAGCAGCCATGGACTTGTGTTCTACATCTGTTTCTGTGGCCATAGCTCAATCAAACAATCATATTTACTGAGTGCTTGTGCTGGGAAGGGTACAGTATAACAATATAGGAGACACATCCCCTGCCTACAAGGAGCTTACAGTCTAAAGGGGGAGACAGACATCAATATACATAAATAAATTACAGATTTATACATAAGCTCAGTACTCCAGTTTAAAGTGGATTCAACTAAAGCAGCAACTTCCAAAATGATCAGAAGGAAGTTTGGAAGCCTGGAAGATACTAATTCTCCACTCAGTTTCATTTGGGGAAAACCAGTGTTAGTATTAAACAATGGTATTTATTTATGCACTTACTGGACACTGGGTTTGCTTAACTCCCTGGGAACTTCTATGTGAGTTCAATTCAGGATACCACATCTTCTCTGGAAATCCTACTTTCCAACTGTTTTGAACTTTACCAAGTATTTGAAACACATCAGTCCCAGTCATCCAGTTAGGATTTTCCCAAAGAACATCATCTATTGGATCTAGCAAATGACATCTTGTCATTATATTAGACCCCTATTTTAAGGAACTTGAAACATTTTTCGGGCAAAATAATGACAATATGATGTCAGAGGTCAGGTTTGCCCTGGGCAAATGAAGAGCAGATTGGAACGATTTTGCAAAATCTGCCTCTATCTTTTAAAGCCCTAAAGTTAGGAGATTGTTATTAACACTTTTTGTCTCAGTTCAGCATTGTAAGCTTGAAAATTGATAGGTAGCCAGTTGGCGCTGTATTAATGTAGCAGCTTAAACATTTCTTGTGTGCCACCTTATTGACTTATGAGTTTGACCAATTGACCCCTGCTAATGAGGCCATGCCAGGGACACTAGTCTGGTGCTGCCTCCCTCATCCCACTGTTATCATACTCAGGGTCTAAGGACTGTCTTCAGTTCTCTCAAGGCAAAAGTGGGGTTGGCAGACAGAGTTGGGATTAGTGGTGGAAGAGCTTTGACATATTGCCTGCCCAACAGGCAGATATGTTGTTCTGGGGGTTCTGGGAAGGATTGGAGGCAGAACAAAAGGCATGTGACTCCCTATCATTTTTTTTCTCTGGTAATACTAGGTTAATGTTAGCATTAGGAATGCTTTTTGCAGCTTTGGGACCCAAACAGGATTTTTCTTCAAAGCATTTATTAATAATTATGGCATTTATTAATCCAAACAGCGGGGTAGTTACAAGATGATCAGATCTGACCCAGGCCTTTTCCCCACCTGGGGCTTAAGAGGGGGAACAGGTATTGAATCTCCATTTTATAGATGAGGAAACGGAGGCACTGAGAAAATGTGACTTGCTCAAGGTCACACAGCAGGCAAGTGGCAGACCTGGGTTTGTCTCCTCCTTTCCCACCCCCCAAAAATATCTTGTTTTTTGCTGATAAGACCATTTTTTCCTGATAAAGTTCAGTGGTAAATCCAAGGACATCAAACTTATTTTAGGGAAAACTCAGTTAATTCAGGGTCCAATCCAAATCATTCAGCCTTGAACTTTCAAGGAGGGGCATCACAGGCCCTCTCAGAATTCAGGATTCTATGACATCTTAAAGAGCCTAGGTTAAAGAAGGAAGGAACGTTAGAATAAGAGTAAACTATGATGAATCAACCATTCACAAATGAAAAGATGCACATTAGAAGTAAATGTGGAAGAGAACTTCTTACTCTGTGAACTTGATATGAAAGTTCACCCATCTTCCTTAACATAAAAAATAAAAGAGGATCAGAAGGAATAGTGACCGTTGTTGCTCATTTTGAAAAGAGACTTTGTGAGGAAGAACAGGATAAAGTAGGAATCTTGTCAAATGACAAAAACATTAGCACATTTTCAGTGTCCTCTGATTATATTCATTTTCAGAAAGTTAATTCTCATGCAGCGTTTAAATTTGGAAAACTATCTACAGTCTTAACATTTGTTTTCAGTTTTTGAAAGACAGATGTGAGTCTCAACTTAAACAGTGGAATTAGAAGCATAATTACTCTGGCCTTGAAGAGAAAATAACTCTGATTGGTGGATCTACAAAAATAAACACACATTGAGGTCTGTAAATCTTGCTCCATTGAGGAATTTTCCATAGAGTGAAGTGTGCAGTTTACAGTGGCTTTCAGGAGGCTATGACAAACTGTGTATACCTAGCCTCCTACCATTAAATGCTACAAGACCTAGTTTTGTTTCCAATATACAAAAGTCCAATAAGAAGATGGATATTCATGTTACAAGTAAGTGTGATTTCTTTTTATTGACTTATTGTTGCATTGAACAACAATGTGAAAGACTATTAGAGTTTAAATATGATTGGGTTTAAATGTACAAAGAAACATAAAACTCAATACATTGTTATTTACCTTTTATGTTGGATTTTTTTCATGAGTAACTAATCTTACAACTACTTTTTAAAAAACTGCTATAATATTCTCATGAAAGGAAAATGGACACAGCCTTAATAAATATACTGAGTAATCTGGTACTTGATGAAGCACACTGTTTCACTAAAACCATTTTTTATTATTTCCATGTAAGGGTAAAGATATAATTTCCTTCTTGGGAAAATTCAATAGTTTACAAAATAGTTGTTTGATGACTTAGAGAAGAGAATGGAACTAAATGGAAATAAAAAAGTCAAACCAGAGCGCATGCATATATGTATATATGTGTGTATATGTATTTATACAAACACACATATATATATATATATATACAATTTTTTCTCTGTATTTGATCACCTTTCAGGATAATATTGTACCATATTTCCCAGGTGAGGAAAAAAAGTCTTCACAGTGAAAAGCATGCTTATTTTTTTTCCTGGCCAAACCCATCTATTGGTGACTTATTTTATCACAACATTCAACAATTAATGTAAATACATGTCTTTATTATTTTTAAATATGAAAGACTATCTGTTTTCGTCTATGCTGGAGATTTTCTAGAGTTCAGACATAAAACAAGCATGTAATCCTTTGAGACTAAAAGCAGCCTGCATTTTTAATAGTTAAGGTAACAATCAGTCAGTCAGTCATTTGTGTTTATTGAGCACTTACTGTGTGCAGATCCCTATATTAAGCACTGGAGAGAGTACAATAAAACAGTATAATGGACACATTCCTTGACTACAGTGAGTTTACTGTCTAGGGCTACAGTCAAATGATGTAAATAAGAACACAAATGAAAGGAGAAAAATAGTTTATAAAATTTTTCCTGAAAGTAAACTCTTCATATTAAGAATGTGAATTGAGAGCCACTCAAGCATAAACATTGCAACAGGGAGTACTTAATCACCTAGTTACTTCAAAACAGATTTTTCATTTCACAGACTGGTATACCAGTTCTTTAAATCATTCTAATTTAATTAATTTTAGAACCAACACTTAAAACCTGTGTTGAAAGTGCCTGGAATGCATTATACCTGACAATTTACGAAATGATAGGTTTTAGAATCTCATAACCTTTATTAGAAATACATGTCCTGTATTGTATATTATCTTCATGTCTTGGGAAAATAAATGCTGAATTTAAATGCTCACCTAATGAAGAAACTAATAACTTGCTACCCCTGTGTCCTAAGTTGACTTCTTTTAAAGGAAAAAAAACCCAGATTTAGCTCAATTCTCCCTTCCTTGCATTTGTTTAAAATTCAACAGAGCTTCATTCTCCTTCAAAAACACCTGATGATTCTGGATGTGCTCTAATACTAAATTGCGAATTAATAATGATGGTATTTGTTAAGCGCTTAATATGTGCCAAGCACTGTTCTAGTGGCAAGTTCTACTCTGCATCTACCTAACAGTTGCAGTGAGTTGAGCCTTGCAGACAAAACCACTCATCTCATCTCTGAGCCCTCTTGGAAACATAAACTGTTATTTGGCATGGTGGTTAGGTTCCTGATAGTCATGCATTAAAGAAACCTTGCATTTAGAGGAAGCCAGTCACCCAGCTTTATAAATGCTGAATTTGGAAAAAAGCAGCTCATTTTGCTATTTTGGTAATGAATTCCTATCAGCAAGTGAGGTGAGAATATTTGACCCTGTTGTACAGTTTTTTCCATGTGTAGACATGGCACTTCTGGCAATCCAGAGCTACTGGCAAATCTGGGCCACTTTCCTTCAATCCAGCATGGCATAGTAGAGAAGCAGCATGGTGAAGTGGATAGAGCACAGGCCTGTTTTGTTCTCTGTCTCCCCCTTTTAGAATGTGAGCCCACTGTTGGGTAGGGACTGTCTCTATATGTTGCCAATTTGTACTTCCCAAGCGCTTAGTAAAGTGCTCTGCACATAGTAAGCGCTCAATAAATATGATTGATGATGATGATGATGATGATCATGGGTTCTAAGTCTGCCTCCACCACTTGTCTGCTGTGTGAACTTGGGTAACTCACTTCACGTCTCTGGGCCTCAGCTACCTCATCTGTAAAATGGGGCTTGAGACTGTGAACCCCAAGTGGGACAGGGACTCTGTCCAACCTGATTTGCTTGTATTCATTGGTGCTTAACAAATACCGCAATTATTATTATTACTCCATCCTAATCATCGTAAGTGGCATTTATTGGATGCCTACTGTGTGCAGAGCACTGTACTATGTAGGAGAATACTAGAAGCTTAGTAGATAGGCTCCCACTCCCAAGTGGTTTACAATCTTCCCTCACAAAAATTGGGGGGAAGCAGCCTCAGCCAAATCCCTGGTGCCGGGGACCCAACGTCTAGCCTCCACCGCCCCCCAGCCATTACCGCGACCCCTTCTCCTCAAGGGACGGATACTGCGGAGGGAACTGGGCAAGGAACGTCTGTTTAATAATAGTGATGGTATTTGGCCCACGTCATCCCCCAGGCCTGGAATACCCTCCCTCTGCCCATCCACCAAGCTGGCTCTCTTCCTCCCTTCAAGGCCCTACTGAGAGCTCACCTCCTCCAGGAGGCCTTCCCAGACTGAGCCCCTTCCTTCCTCTCCCCCTCGTCCCCCTCTCCATCCCCCCATCTTACCTCCTTCCCTTCCCCACAGCACCTGTATATATGTATATATGTTTGTACATATTTAGTACTCTATTTATTTTACTTGTACATATCTATTCTATTTATTTTATTTTGTTAGTATGTTTGGTTTTGTTCTCTGTCTCCCCCTTTTAGACTGTGAGCCCCCTATTGGGTAGGGACTGTCTCTATATGTTGCCAACTTGTACTTCCCAAGCGCTTAGTACAGTGCTCTGCACACAGTAAGCGCTCAATAAATACGATTGATTGATTGATTGATTGAGAATACTAGATGCTTAGTAGACAGCCTCCCACTCCCAAGTGGTTTACAATCTTCCCTCACAAAAACTGGGGGGAAGCAGCCTCAGCCAAATCCCTGGCGCCGGGGACCCAGGGTCTGGCCTCCACCGCCCCCCAGCCATTACCGCGACCCCTTCTCCTCAAGGGACGGATACTGCGGAGGGAACTGGGCAGGGAACATGTCTGTTTAATAATAATGATGGTATTTGGCCCACATCATCCCCCGGGCCTGGAATGCCCTCTCTCTGCCCATCTGCCAAGCTAGCTCTCTTCCTCCCTTCAAGGCCCTATTGAGAGCTCACCTCCTCCAGAAGGCCTTCCCAGACTGAGCCCCTTCCTTCCTCTCCCCCTCGTCCCCCTCTCCATACCCCCCATCTTACCTCCTTCCCTTCCCCACAGCACCTGTATATATGTATATATGTTTCTATATATTTATTACTCTATTTATTTTACTTGTACATATCTATTCTATTTATTTTATTTTGCTAGCATGTTTGATTTTGTTCTCTGTCTCCCCCTTCTAGACTGTGAGCCCACTGTTGGGTAGGGACTGTCTCTATATGTTGCCAACTTGTACTTCCCAAGCCTTAGTACAGTGCTCTGCACACAGTAAGTGCTCAATAAATGCGATTGATTGATTGATTGATTATGTGCTGAGCACTGTTCTAAGCGCTGGGATAGATACAGAGTGAGATGTCTCTATATGTTACCAACTTGTACTTCCCAAGCGCTTAGTACAGTGCTCTGCACACAGTAAGCGCTCAATAAGTACGATTGATGATGATGATGATATAGAGTGATCAGGTTGTCCCACATGGGGCTCACAGTCTTAATCCCCATTTTACAGATGAGGTAACTGAGGCGCAGAGAAGTTAAGTGGCTTGACCAAAGTCACACAGCTGACAAGCGGTGGAGCCGGGATACAGTTTATTGTTCTATTGGACTCCCTGAGGTGCTCAGTACAGTGCTTTGCACCCAGTAATCGCCCCTAAATGAGACTGAATGAAATGAATGAACAGGACTGCCGCTGGTCATGGACGGTGGTTGCCCAGCGCTACGTTCCGTTGGGCGCCCTCAGCTCCTTCATGACAGTAGCTTGGGGCGCGAGGCCTTCGTGGACTACAATTCCCAGCATGCAACGGGAGCGGTTGGGCGCCCCACCCCAAACCCTCTGAGGGGAGGCCTTGGTCGAGAGGGAGCAGAGAGAAACTGTCGAATGCGCGGGTGAGGCGGGGTTCAGGAATGGCAGCCATAGCCGAAATGTCGAATCATTCATTGTCAGTCAATCAAAAGTATTTATTGAGCCCTTGCTGTGTGCAGAGCTCTGTACTAAGCGCTTGGGAAGTTCAAGTTGGCAACGTGTAGAGACAGTCCCTACCCAACAGTGGGCTCACAGTCTAGAAGGGGGAGACAGAGAACAAAACCAGATTAACAAAATAAAATAAATAGAATAGATATGTACAAGTAAAATAAATAAATAAATAGAGTAATAAATATGTACAAACATATATACAGGTGCTGTGGGGAAGGAGGTAAAATGGGGGGATGGAGGGGAGGGGGAGAGGAAGGAGGGGGCTCAGTCTGGGAAGGCCTCCTGGAGGAGGGAGAAGGCCTCATGTCAATCATCCATTGTCAGTCGATCAATCATATTTATGAGACTGTGAGCCCACTGTTGGGTAAGGACTGTCTCTATATGTTGCCAACTTGTACTTCCCAAGCGCTTAGTACAGTGCTCTGCACACTGTAAGCGCTCAATAAATACGATTGATTGATTGATTGAGCCCTTGCTGTGTGCAGAGCTCTGTACTAAGCGCTTGGGAGGGTACGATACAGCAGTCAACAGTCACATTCCCCGCCCCCAACTGGCTTATAGTCATTCATTCAATCGTATTTATTGAGCGCTTACCGTGGGCGGAGCACTGTACTAAGCGCTTGGGAAGTACAAGTTGGCAACATATAGAGACGGTCCCTACCCAGCAGCGGGTTCACAGTCTAGAAGGGGGAGGCAGACAATAAAACAAAACATATTAACAAAATAAAATAAATAGAATAGATATGTACAAGTAAAATAAATACATAAATAGAGTAATAAATACGTACAAACATATACATATTTACAGGTGCTGTGGGGAGGGGAAGGAGGTAAGATGAGGGGGATGGGGAGGGGGAGGAGGGGGAGAGGAAGGAGGGGGCTCAGACTGGGTTTTTTATAGTCGTTTTAGTCCTGACAGATTGAGGAGCCAAACTGCCTTGGAAGCCTCTTAGCCTAATTTTTCTCCCACCCTGTGGCCTAGTGAGTAGAACACATGGCTGTTGGGAGTCAGGGTACCTGGGTTCTAATGCTGGTCTCACCCTTACATGCCACGTGACTGTGGGCAACCCCTCTTTGCCTCAGTTTCCTCATCTTTAAAGTGGAGGTTAAATACCGGCCCCCCTTCCGCCCTTAGACAATGAAACACATTTGGGAACAGGGATTGATAGATTATATTGTTTCTTCCCCAGTGCTTGGCACACAGTAAATATTTAAATACTGAACTAATATTAAGAATTATTATTATTCCCCTACATCTCTACAGGCTCTCCAGGGCTAACACTAAAATCCTGTCTGTGCTCTGAACATATGAAGGTTAGGGACCAGGTCTTCCCAAAATGTCCTCATTTTAGCACTGTTTAGTATTAATAATGGTATTTGTTAAGCATTTATTATGGGCCAAGCACTGCACTAAGTACAAGATAATCAGGTCCAACCTGGGGCTCACAGTGTAAGTTAGGAGGGAGAACAGGTATTGAGTCCCCATTTTTCATTATAGGGGACTTGAGGCATACCAAAGTTAAGTGATTTGCCCAAGGTCATATAGCAGGTATGTGGTGGAGTTGGAATTAGAATCCAGGTCCTCTGACTCCGAGATCCATGCTGTTTCCCAATCCAGAACTATGGGTACCCTGATTCAATATAATTATCTAATCAGAGGATTTCTGCCCTCATTGGCTTCCTGCACGATGCCCCTAAAAGGATTGACTGGCTGTGACCATTAGCTGCTCGAGCCCCAGGTGACTCCTGAAGGATGAGGCACCCTTTCTAGTCCTTGACCTGGTGAGATTTACCAGCCATGAACTAGTACCCTGGTCCCTGATATCCTACCAAGTGCTTAGTACAGTGCTCTGCACACAGTAAGCGCTCAATAAATATGATTGATGATGAATGGGAGGGCACTCTTTCTGTCTGACTTGTCAAGGGAGAATTCCTCACCTGTAATTCATTTTAAAATTTCTCTCCTCTGTTAGACTGTACACTCCTTGAGAATAGGGATTGTGTTTGATAACTGCATTGTACTAAGTGCTAAGTACGATACTCCTGGCTCTGAATCCTGGCTCTGCCAGTTGTCAGCTGTGTGACTCTGGGCAAGTCACTAACTTCTCTGTGCCTCAGTTACCTCATCTGTAAAATGGGGACTAAGACTGTGAGCCCATGGGGGACAACCTGATTACCTTGTATCTATTCCAGTGCTTAGAATGGTGCTTGGCACATAGTAATCGCTTAACAGATACCATCATTATTATTATTACTCTGCACAAACTGCTCCATAAATGCCATTGATTGATTGTTTGATCGATCAATCAGTGGTACTTATTGAAAATTTACTGTGCTGAGCACTGTACTAAGCACTTGGGAGAGTACAATACAACCGAAATAGTGGACACATTCCCTGCCCATAACAGGGTTACAGTTTGATTCAATGATGTGCATATAGCTTTAATTCTATTTGTTCTGATGATTTTGACACCTGTCTACATGTTTTGTTTTGTTGTCTGTCTCCCCCTTCTAGACTGTGAGCCCGTTGTTGAGTAGGGACTGTCTCTATATGTTGCCGACTTGTACTTCCCAAGTGCTTAGAACAGTGCTCTGCACACAGTAAGCACTCAATAAATACGATTGAATGAGTAGAATGAATGAACAAATGTTGAGAAGTTCATAATACCGCTTTTCCTTAGAGCCCTTATCCATTCCTCAGCAATGAATAAGCAAAATATTTTCAAGTCAGTTTTTTACTTAATTCCCTGGCATATGTATTAGTAAAACATGTCCACATTGGTAAAAGAATGTTTCTTAATTTGATAAAATCTATTTTTTTTTCTTTGCAGAGGTCCTGAGCAAGGGGCTTGTATCATAACAACCATCTGACACCACTGAATTTAAGCTGAGTGAAGTTCCCCTCCTTGAGACAATAAGGAAACGAGCCATCTCTGTGCAAGATCAATTTCTTTTCATTGGGATTAATTTGTCATAGCAAAGGCAAGTAACAGAAAAGAGTAAAGAGATAAGACAAGCAGATTTCAAAATGTTTATTGACCAGTTAGTCATTCAGATCACATCCTCAGTCGACTACTGAGGAGCCATTTGAGAAAGATGAACCTGTTTTGATGGAGGATTAGGAAAAGTAGGGAGAAAAAATCACAAACCATTTCCTGCCTGGATTACATGACTACTGGTTGTTTTTTGGGTTTTTTTTTTGACAAGTTACCTACATTGGACTGTCTGAGATAAGCACTTAGTACAGTGCTCTGCACACAGTAAGCGTTCAATAAATACGATTGATTGATTGATTGAAGGAGGAGTATATTGTAACAATGACATATTTTTATATTTCTTGTATTTGGAGTCAAAAACATTTTTATTTTAATTTTTAAGCACTTACTATGTGGCAGGGACTGTACTAAATGTTGAGGGACACATGAGATAACTAGGTTGGACACAGTCCCTGGCCCACACAGGGTTTACAATCTTAAT
The DNA here is from genome assembly GCF_015852505.1 of Tachyglossus aculeatus. Lineage (NCBI taxonomy): Eukaryota > Metazoa > Chordata > Mammalia > Monotremata > Tachyglossidae > Tachyglossus > Tachyglossus aculeatus. The sequence goes on along the minus strand of NC_052101.1, from coordinate 23,286,798 downwards.
CCCCATTTTACAGATGAAGTAACTGAGGCACAGAGAAGCTAAGTGACTTGCCTGAGGTCACACAGCAGAAATGTGATAGAGCTGGAATTAGAAATCAGGCCCTCTGAATCCCAGGCCTATGCTCTTTCAACTAGGCCACTCTGCTTCTCAGAATTCCATCCTCACCGGCCATCAAATTCTGGTTCATTTTAAATATCTGTTACATTACTATATAACATCCTGGTGGTCCCAAAACACCCCTTGTGTGTCTGTTGTGGATTCTTGGAACTGCTTAAGTCCCTCATACCTGTCAGAAGAAGAGGGATAGTGAGTGATAGTGAGAGAGGGAGATGCACTCTATGTTTTTCAGGGTTGAGCTCAGGTTGCCATGGGCAGATTTAAAAGCATGGCCACTGATACATGCCCCATTGATGTTTCTAGATTTATCCAGACCATCCAACCCCAATGCTAGTGGGGTACTGACCATCCAGTTTGCCCTGTGTGGCATGATGGCTAAAACAGATTTTCATTAAATATTCAGTCAGCACCACTTGAGACAGTCCCATAATTACGGTATTTGTTAAGAATTTACTAACAAGACCAAGCATTATTAGAAAATGAAATAGAGTCAAAGCACATATTTGGATAATTTGGGGGAAAAGTGCTTCTATAGGGAAAAAGTTTCCTTTGATCTAATCAGTATTGACTCTCTATTGAAGTTTAACTTCAGAAGTTATTCAGCTAGATCCTATTTGGCCCCTGCAGGCATTTCCTCAGTAAAACTGGGTTACATTTCTTAACAAGGAGGTTGCAATGAATGGTTGAATCATTGGATACATTTTGCTATAGATTTACATCTTGTAAGTTTAGGTCCAGTGCGGAACCTCTGAAAAAGTAATATGGAATTCCTTTATGTGCTATGTCCTTATATGACACATACCACTAAACCTCTACTAATTCATTGTTAAGGTAATTCAAAGCCTGACATCACAGTATTAAACAATTGGGGCATAGATTTAGGATCATGAGTCTGTCTTTGCAGGAGACTGGAGAAATAGGAACTTGTTCTGCAACCTCTTTTTGTGATATTCGTTAAGTGTAAATGATGTGCCATGTTCTATGCTAAACACTGGGGTAGATACAAACTAATCAGATTAGACACAGTCCACATCCCACATGGGGCTCACAGTCTTAATCCCCATTTTATAGGTGAGATAACTGAGTTACAGAGAAGTTCAGAGACTTGCCGAAGGACACACAACAGACAGGTGGTGCAGCAGGGATTAGAACCCAGTTCCTGCTGATTCCCAGGTCCACGTTCAATCCACAACCTCCTCTACAGTACAGTTCATTCAGGATCTTACAATGATACATGGAATTGTTGAAATTTGATGAGTCACATATCAGACAATGATTCCTCTGAATGAGGTGCAATTAAGTCATAGATATTTGTAGCATCCATTTATAAATTAAACTGCTTCCCCAATTCAATAACTTCTTTTGTTATTTGCTATGGGCCTCTTTGGAAATCGGATGAAATCCTTGTTGACAATGATTTAATCAGTCGATCAGTGATATTTATTGAGCACTTACTTTGTACAGTGCCCTGAACTAAGCACTTGGAAGTGTATAATTCAACAGTTGATAGACACATTCCTTTCTCATAAGAAGCTTTCATCAGATGTGAACTTCCAATGTCTCCCCACCCCTTCATCCCCCTAAACTTTCTCCTACGTCCTTACTGTCGTGGCCCAGCTGATATCTAAATTTACTCTTTCCACTCGTGCCCCTGCTCCTCTCTCCTCTCAGCTTCTAAACCCACTTGCTCCCACTCTTCCTCTCCCTCTGTTACTTTCAGCCTCTCACTCTGTGATGGCTCCTTCTCTTATACTTTCAAATATGCTGAAGTCTCTCAAGTGCTAAAAAAAGGCAAGCATAGCCCTGAGGTGAAACACAAGAAGGTCCCAGAAAGGTAGCCAAAGAGGAAGAGTGGCATAGGAAAGAAAGAATACAGAGAACAGGGTGAGGGTTCATGGGGGTAAAGTTGAAAGCTTCTTTATGCGAACTGGGAGCAGAGAGGAGAGTTAGAGAAAAGAAGAAAGAAGAGAGGAGCCAAAGGGAGGGGGGAAAAGAAGTGGGGACTAGGAGTGAAGAAGATTGAAGAGAGGATAAAACTAAGAATTAGAGGAGAGGGGCAGGCAGTTGAAAAGAAGAAAGGGTGTGAAAGATAAAAAAAGAGGACAAAGGATTAATAAAAGCCTACAATAAAATATTGGTAGGAATACTCAGGTAATGAGCCAGGGAAAGAGGAGATGTGAGAATGAAGAGGAAATGCCAAATAGTAGTCAGAAACACAGAAATGAACAAAGAGAGTGATGGGTAAGCGAAATGACATAGGTAGGGAGATGAGGATAGCAAGGAAGAAACAAAACAGTGAGAGAAAGAAGAAAACACTACCTAGCTAACCCCGGAGAAAGTAAGTAGCTTTTACCTAAAATCCAATGTGGTTTGCATTACCATTGTAAGGGCTCCATCTTGTGGATAGTTTCAATTAAGAAGAAATGGTTTTTAGGTCCCCTTTTTAAGCTTTTTTTGATTTGGGAAAAAAAAAGTCCTAAGGGTAATCCTGCTTCTTCCATGTCATTTTAACACCCAAGCCCTTCACTAAAGATGCCTTTTCCTTAATTGATTTAGTCTTCAAAGAATCTATATTTTTGAAGAAATGCAATTTACAAATACCATACAAAAATGCAACTGTTTGGTAAAGACAATTCTATTTCATCGGCTTTGCTTCTGTTTGTTTTATTTTTGTCAGATGTCTAAAAATAACACTAATGATCAGTTAAATCTGGAATCCATAATAAAAAACAGTGCTAAAATATGTTCTGAACTGAAGAAGATGCAAGGTAAATATATTGATAATTTGAACCAAACAATTTTCCCATAATCATTTATTCTAAGTAGTTCTGATTCATTTATTAGTAATTTAAAGTTATAAAGCTACCAAACTGTACAATAGCTACCATATTAACTTCTCTCATGACTCTTTTTTTAATATAGAGCTAACCCAGTTACTGCTGTGTGATCTTACTTTGCATTTTAGTCATCCTGTGAAAAAAGAAGTTTTAAAGAAAGTAGAAGAAAATCCCTAATGTTTGAAGAGTTGAAAGTCCCAAACCATTTAGATTATTATCTCTTGCTTTTGACTGATTTGTTAAATTACAATGTATTTTACTTGCCATGGATAGTTAAATGAATATGTTTGTACATTTAGTGTAGCGTTCTAAAAGAGAACTTGCTACGTTGTTTCTTACCCTGAAGGTTTTGAAGGCATTGGTGATTTAATTAAAATATTCAACATTGTCAAAGTAAGTTTATCTTTTGTTTTGGTGTTTGTTTTAAGTGGTGCACAGTGATATTGGGTCCCAAAGATTTGGTCAAAAACCAATGTTCCCCTCATTTGTTGGGCTTGAAGGGGGTGGTTTTAGTGAATTTACTTTCGAAGTTAATAACTGGTGGATGAAATTACCTTATTGTGATATGCATCGAAAGTCATTATCCATCAATATATTTTGCGCACTTCATTCTCAAATGCTTTCACAGCATACAGTAGTGCAAGCAGGCTTTCTATTTTAGTAGTGTACCGTCTCCTGGAGGCTGAGGATCTTGGCTGTCACAGTGAAATCACATGGTGCTAGTGGTGGAGTTAGAACCAGCAGAAAGGCATGCAACTCAGCCACCATCCACACTTGCCTAGCTCAGGGGTGATATGAGGGAATGAATGTCAAATGTGTGGGTAGCCTTGGAGACAGAGGGGACCTCAGGCTTCTCAGCAAAACAAGTGAGTAAACTGACAACCCCTTGTTTCCTTGCTTGGGCTAGAGAGGAACGTGCTGGGAAAGGCTAGGGAGTTAGAGGGAGGAAGGAAAGTTGGTTCATCAGAGCTCAGTCAGCAGGGTCTGCGTTCTACAGAACTCATTTTCCCACTAAAACCTTGTTCTCCCCTTGACTTCCCTGATCACTGTAGGCACCACCAACCTCCCTGTCCCACAACCATAACCTTGGATTATCTTTGACTTATCTTTTTCTTTCAACCTACATACTCAATCTGTCACCAAATCCTGTTGGTTCTACCTTCTCAGGACCCCGAGAATCCACCCTTTCCTTTTCATCCAAATTGCTATTTTACTTGGAGGATCCAAGCATTCATCAATTCCAACATTGACTACTGCGTCAGCCTCTGCTGAATACCCTGTCCCCTGTCTCTCCCGTCTAGAATCCATACTTCACTCTGTTGCTTGGATCATTTTTCTAAAAAGATGTTCAGTCCATATCTCCCCCTCCTCAAAAACTGTGGTTTTGTCCTGTGGTTGCCCATCCACCTCCGCAATGATTGATTGATCAATCAAACAGCAAGTCCTTACCGTCAGCTTTAAGGCAGTCAATCAGCTCTCCCCTGCCTAGCTTACTTCGCTGATTTCCTACTACAATCCAGCCCACACACTTCATTCCTCTAACACCAACCTACTCACTGTACTTTGTCATTTCTCTCGCTGTAGACCCCTTGCCCACATCCTCCCTCTTGATTCATATCCAACCTACCACTGCTCTCCCCACCTTCAGAGCCCTATTAAAATCACACCTCCTTCAAGAGGTCTTCTCTGACTAAGCCCTCATTTCCCCTACACATCCTCCCCTCTGCACTGCCTATGCACTCGGGTCTGTACCCTTTAAGCACTTACTATTAGACTATGACCCTGAATTTTAATGTCTCTTCTTTACTGTTTGTTCAGAACTGGAAATGGGCAGAATTTCTAGTTCTTTCTAGCTCTGCCACCTGCCTTCTGTATGATCTTGGTCAAGTCACAGCTTCTTTGTGCCTTAGTTTCCCAACGGGAAACATTACCTATTTTGCCTTCTTCTTAGACTGTGAACTTCATTTAGTCCAAGACTGTGACTGACCTGCTTATCTTTTATCTATCCCAATGTTTAGCACATTGCTTGGTACATATTCAGCACTTAATAAATGTATTAGTTATTATTATTATCATTAGTAATACTTTTTAGTTCTGATGTTTTCGTTATTTACACTTAGTTCTTGTCATGTATAACTCTATGACTGCAGCTATACCTAAAAGACTAGTCTTAGGTACAATATTTCCTAATGACTTTATTGTGATGCAGTAATTAGGTTGAGGATTTGCTAAATTGGGTCTTGATCAAAGGGTTGGGCAAGGGTTGCTGACTTTGCCCAGCAGAGGAGATGAGCAAAGAGAAGAGGCAGAATGAAAAGGAAGAAATGAATCCGTCAATCAGTCAATCAGTCATTTTATTGAGTGCTTAATGTGTGGTGACCACTATACGAATCACTTGGGAAAGTACAATGCAACAGAGTTAGTAGACAGGTTTCAGGTCCACAAGGATCTTACAATTGTGAGTGGGAGGCAGATATTAATAAAATAAATTATGGATATCTCCATAAGTGCTGTGGGGCTCAGGGCAAGATATTTACCAAGAACTTAAAGGATACAGATCCAAGGGTATAGGTGATGCAGCAGGAAGAGGGAGAAAGGGAAATGAGGGTTTAGTCAAAGAAGGCCTCTTGGAGGAGTTGTGATTTTAATTAGCTCTGAAGGTGGGTGAAGTGGTGGTCTAATCTATATGAATGGGGAGGGAGTTCCATGCCAGAGAGAGGATGTGGGCAAACGGTCAGTGGCACAATAAATGAATTCGAGGTACAGTAAATTTGCATTAGAGGAATGAAGTGTGTGGGCTGGGTTGTAGTGGGAAATCAGTGATGTAAGATAGTAGGGGGCAAGCTTATGGAGTGAAAGCAGAGATAAGATTATTGAGCAGACATAGTTTGATGATGTCTAATGAAAACTAGATATAGTAGACTTCCGATCTGAAGATGAGGCTGCTGACAGTGAGATTGTATCCATGAGTTGGAATGTCAATTCACGCCTACATGCTTTGTCCATGAAATACAGTAGTACTCATTTTATAACGTCTTGCCGTTTCAGACAAGCATTGCTCAGATGATTGAATGGAAAGGTATGTTTTACCACCAGTGGGACATGTGCTTTATTTTTGCAGTAGTGGTGATGGTTTGCAGTGAGCTATCCACATACTCTTATCTAGTCCTCTATGTCCCCAGAGGCACACGTGGCAAGGCAAATGGAAAGTATGATGGAAGCAGCCTATGGTTATGAAACAGAGTATCTCAGAGCACTCAACAGCAGTGCGCAGCACTGGGGAAACTTGGACAACACATTCACCAAAGCAACTCAACTAAGACCAGCCCACTCCAGGCCCCCACCAAAAATAAGAATTCTCTACATATAAGTATGCACATATGCAGTTTGATAAGCCTCCCAGAACCACTTGCATCTTAATCTCATAATCAGTACAATTATTGCAGTCAATTTTTTTAAAGGGAGCAGGTTTGTTGGGCTTGATGAAAAATGTGCAATAGCTCATTTTCATGTCTTCCATAACCAACCAGTAGTTCACATCCTCCCTGTTGCCTGCCTCTTCTTCCCCTTCATGCCTGACAGATCACAGCTCTTCCCACCTTCAAGCCCTTTTGAAATCAGATTTTCTCCTGGAGGCCTTCACTGATTAATCCCTCATCTCCCATCTTTATATACTCCAACTGCCACCTCTCTTCAACTACGCCCTTTAAGTACTGACAAGCCAAATAGGATTTATATACTTCTATCTGTTATTAAGTGTCTGTTTCCTCTCCTGCATTGTAAATTCCTTGAGGGCAAGGGTCAGGTATACCTGATTCTATTTTACCCTCCCTATCATTTAACAAATATCACAATTGTTATTATTATTATTCCTGTAGACTGTAAGCTCATTGTAATAATAATAATAATGGTATTTGTTAAGCACTTACCGAGTGCCAGGCCCTGAAATAAGCACTGGGGTGGATACAAGCAAATTCAGTTGGACCAAGTCCCTGTCCCATGTGAGGTTCCCAGTCTCAATCCCCATTTTACAGATGAGGTAACTGAGCCCCAGAGAGGTTTAGTGACTTGCCCAAGATCACACAGCAGACAAGTGGCAGAATCGGGATTAGAACCCTTCTGACCCCCAGGGCTGTTTTCTATCCATTATCTATCTAATCCATGCTGATTAGCTTGTATCTATCCCAGTGCTTAATACAGAGCCTTGGCACATAGCAGTGCTAAACCAATACCATCAAAAAAAAAAAAAACCAGACACACAAAAAAATCCCATTATTATGATTGATTGATTCAGACTTCAATTATCAGAAGTCATTATTATCCAGTTTTCTAGGTATAAAAAATTATTTAGAAAGGAAACTTCTGAGAAGGAAATGGAACACTGCCTTAGAGTTAACTTAGAATTTGTTTCTGAAGGAGCATTCTAACATAATCCATAAAGTTTAAAACATTTTACACTAAATTTACAGTATTTTGTTGCTTTGAAATTACTTTTGATCTTTTATAGCTGTATGAATCATAAGAAGAGACTTGATTGCATGGGTCAAACGAAGCTCTAAAACAGAGAAATACTGTAAAAATTGGATTTTAAAGAAAAAATATTTCTCATCACTTGAATGGTCATTTTATTTTGTAAATTAAATAGGAAAATGCCATTTTACATGATAGTACTTTTAATAAAGGGGTGGAAATCCTTATTCTAAGTTAAGGGCATTCCTTGAAATATCAGAATAAATAAATATGTGGGAGGTAATGATCAAAAGTACTTTTGGTGAGGCAGTAAAATAGGAATGATAACTTTTTAAGTTTTGTGTTTCTCCTAAGGGTCCTTTCAGTGGAAATATGATCCTGAATCCAAAAGTACAGCAAAAATGGCATAGCCTTAATAAGCAATAAAATAATGCTGAGGCGTGGATATGAATCAAAATGGCATGTAAATTTCAACAGGAAAAACAACACACATTCACGCCCTGAAACACACATTTATATTTCAAATAAAAATTCTCTAGGCAAAGATACCTTAAAGCTCTTGAAATTATTGTTGGATGAGAATTGGAGTCCTTGTAGTTCCAGTTATGAATATAAACTGATGATTAGCAATGATTGATATATGTTTTTATTGTAACAGATTAATTTGTGTGATGCATATAAACAGCTTTTGTTTATGATCAACTTAAGTGTTAATATTTTTCAGACACTAACATAGTTTACATGACTTCAATTGTAGTTGGTTTTGTGCCTGGGAAAAATAAAATTTATATGCCTTAAAAGAGATAGATGCGCAGAATATACATCAAAAACATGTAATAAAGTGAAGACCTGCTATGCACTTGACATCTGATATACACTGCTCATGAACTTCATTCAGGCAACTTATAGACATTGAAGAATAATAAATAAATTGTAGAAAGGGTACTTGACAGTCTTCATTTCAAACAGTTTTGAACCAAGATATAATCTTATTTGGCTTCCTATAGAGGGAGATTCTGCATTCAGTCCAAGGTCTCTGTCCATCTCCTGATGGTGATAGCTCTGCTTCTTATGCTGACAAGCTTTCTAAGCATACCCCGCAGCGTATGTTAAAATGCACTGGTATCTCGAGCCGCGATTTTTGCCATCTATCAGGAGAAGTGGTGTTTTTCTGAAATAATCGATAATATCTGCCACTGACAAAAAATCCTGGGGGTTTAAGGAGAATATTGAGTTTAAGGTTAAGATTCTTCAATCTGGATAAATATCTTTAAGATTAAGATTCTCTAGGCATACAATCATTCCTGTCTCGAGGGGTCCATCCGAATTGCACAAGGGATATTGATCAAACCTGGTTCTCCTATCTTAGAATTTTAAGAATTTCAAGACTAACTATTGCCATCATGTTTTAAATAAACTTTACACAGATCAGAAAACAAGGACATCTTTATGAGAAAATAATGGCTTTCCAAATCAGTAAGGGCTGTCAGCTAATTTTTGAAAGCATCAGAGTTTTCCTGCTTCAAGTTAATTAGGCATTTACTCTCATTTAGCAGTCAGGATTGTGGTAATAAGCCTATACAAGGCACCCGGAGTGATTATCTCCACTATCCTCCTGCCCCCAGGAAGTATCCCTAATAAAGAACAATTTTTGAAACACATCTTTTTTCCAAAATTTAAGAAGGCAGAGAAAAGGAGAATGCTGGAGAGTTATGGCCCTAAGATGTTAGAAATCTTTACCTCTTTTCCTCTCAGTCCAGTTCCCAATAAGTAAACTTGGCTTTGCTCCTGGTAACGTATCTGAATATTGTACACCTTATTTTTGTACAATACCATAAGCACATATGGATGGGTTACTGTTTTCTTGGTACTGTCTCTCACTAAGAAGGTTCCATCCTAAAAGGTAACACAAAGAGAAATATGTGAGTTACAATGCTGGTAGAAGGAAATGATTAAATTTTTCCATCCCATATAGTTCACCGTGAGTGGAAGCAAGAGACAAACTCTTCAGGTAGAACCGAACTGTCCATGTTTTTGTTGTTTATTTATGGTATTTGGTAGTATGGTTTACTAAGTGCCAGGCACTGTTCTAAGTATCAGGGTAGATAGTAGCTAATCAGCATTCTCATCCCACATGGGGCTTATAGTCTCAGTCCCCATTTTACAGCTGAGGCTACTGAGGTACTTATAAGTTAAGTGACTTGCCCAAGGTCACCCAGCTGACAAGTAGCAATAGAGGAATTAGAACCCAGGTCCTTCTGGCTCTCAGGCCTGTGCTTTATCCACTAGGCCACACTTCATTCTCATATTGCTTGTTGATATAAGACTCGAAGTCAAGCTAACTCAATTGAAGGGACAATTACCTATTACAGGTTCATCGTGCCCCATAGTATAGAAAAAAAAATCATATTACAATTTAAGGAAGAAATCTTGGATTCATTTTGGATTCAACTCCTTAGATCTCTTCACTGACATGTACCTAGAACTTCTAGTGTTAAAATTTTCATAGGGATTGAGAGTTGGGGTCATGAAGGGAAAATACAGATATAATCTGGTATTTGCAATATATGCTCTTTGGATGTCTGTCATGATAGATTATAATACATGGAACTATACGCATCTATCCTACATCTATCTACCCTCTTGAATGGAGAAAAAGAACATAGAAATATGTCATGTACTGGTGTGGGGATATTTTATATATCTATATAGATACAGATATAGATACATGCATACATATATATTTTATTTTTCCCTTCAAGCATTCCAAAATAAGAAAGAAACTAACAACCCCAGGCATAGGCAACTTCTATTCAACTCCTTTCTTTTGAAGTCAAATGTGGAGATTTTGTAATATTCACAGTAAAAAATACAGCTGCCTTAAAGGAACAAATCAAGAGTAGTACAATGGGATGGCAACCTGGGTTGCAGGATTTTAGCCAAGGGGCTACTACGCTCAACAAATGGGAAAAAGTGGGGAGGAGAGGTTAAAGGTTGAAGGATTTTTATACAAACAGGACTTGGGAAATCTCTCCTAACGTAAGTTCCCTTGCTCTGGGTGGGTCCTTTGTGTTGTATTTTTTTGTAGGGTATCATCAGCTGTGCAATGATGCACACTAAAATAACTAGAAATCAATCAATCGTATTTATTGAGCGCTTACTATTTGCAGAGCACTGTACTAAGCGCTTGGGAAGTACAAATTGGCATCACATCACAAAGACAAGAATGGAGGCAGTGGTAGGGTATTCTTCAGGTGTGGAGATGGGCCCCCATAGCTATTGCTGTTGCAAATAATTCAGCTTCACTGCGTATAGGCCCCCTAAAAACATGGATCTCAGTGTTAGCTGGTATTGACGAGTGCTGTTGGTCAATTAGGTAGCCATAATGACATCATGTTTCCCTGGACAGCCTCTGGGATGAGAATAATGTTCCTGGCTTCAAAAATGTTCAAAATGTGTACCTAGAACTCTTTCCCAAGTATGAGCCAAGTGAAAACTGTGCCATGGAAATAGAGAACATTAAAGGGAATTCTTCTTCAAAACTGTCCTTGTCCCAGAGAGATACAGCCTTTGTGAAAACAGTGACTTTAACATTAAGTGAAAAGCATAGATGGCTGTTCCTGTTGTTTTTTTCTGAAGTTATGGCCCTTTTGAACATGTATGTATCTGTACCTGGTTTATCTTCCTGAGTGCAGCTTCTGCCTCTGGTCGGGTAATATAAGAAACGTACCATTCTTGATTCATTGACTCCTAAAAAATTGAGAAATATTCCCAAGTCAAATAAAACATAAAAACATTAGAAATCCTATTACTGGATCAGTCCAATTGTTCATCCAGGCCAATTGTCTGCTATCAGTAGAAAACAGGATTTGGGGGTGACCTTCAAGCTCTTAGTACAGTGCTCTGCACAGAGTAAGCATTCAATAAATATCATTGATTGATTGATTGAAAGTCTGAAATTGAAATCAGCATGTGGGTGCAAAATTTGGAAGAACAAAAAGAGGCCACCCTTCAAAGAGCTTATACATTCTTGCATCTAGCTCTCCCAGTTATTATTTTTGTTTGTTTTGATAAGGAAATGCAGTTTGCAGGGGAAGGGTTCATTACTGGTTGATGTGTGTGCAAAAGCAGACTTGGGTAATTCATTGTTTGCCACAGAACAGAGCTTGAAAATTAAGTACCTCATTATCCTCTGGAGATGGTGGTCGTGGGAACTGCTTGTTGGGAGGTGGCAAGGATCGGCCGTCAGCGGCTCCTCTAGAAAAAGATCTGTTGATGTGACCTTTAAAATTCAGAATGAATAATTAGAGTCAATTCCAAGTACAAACCTTGTTTCAAACATTCTCTTCAAGATAATAATAATAATAATAATGGCATTTGTTAAGCGTTTCCTACATGCCAAGCACTGTTCTAAGCGCTGAGCACTGCATTTCCATCACCAAAGCTTTGTGGGTTGTCCTTTCACCCTACCAGGATTCTGCATCTCAAAATTTTATCCTGCTCCACCTTCCCCAGCTACCTTTTTTTTTTTAACTTGTCCCTCCCTTCTAGGGCCTGTCCCTGTCAGTACCTTGACAATTCCCCTTCACTAGCCCTCACCAACCAAAGCTGTACAGCAGCAAGCGTGAACACAGAAGTGAAGTCACTGCTTTCCTCAACCACTGCTCAAAGAGGTAAGGTAAGTAAAGGGGGGAAAAAAGCACATTTTGAATCCCTGTTCCTAGTAGGGCAACAGCTAGCAGCAGCAAAGAGATTCCCTGGCTTTTGACCAACAGCAGTCAGCCAGTCCAAATTTCTGAAGTGTAATAGGATATCCTTCAAACTACTACCTTAGCTACTACCTGTAGCACTTATTTTCATGTAGACGTACATACTTCCTTATTTAAGCACTTATCTATATGCAAACTTTTCCATTCTCTTTTTCTTCTACCTGCAATTTTGTGTCTGTCTCCCCTGCTAGACTGTAAGCTCCTTGAAAGCAGGCATCATGTCTTCTAACCACAGTGCCCTTCCAAGTGCTTATTACAGTGCTGTGCATACAGTACGTGATCACTAAATACTATTGATTGATTGATTAATTACTTGGTTTCCTTCCTTATTTCCAACCTAATGGCTAGGAATATTGCTTCTAGTTTTTTCCTCTAATAATCAATCATGAAAAAGCTCTCATCAATCTATCTAAACTCCACTTGAGCTTTCCAACTTTCCTCTCAAATATTGCTAAAGTTTTTCTCTAATAACATATTGAATTTACCTAAACCATTATCTAATATCCCATTTTTTTCTGTAACCATTAATGAACTTAACTCTTGTTTATGAATATATCCAAACCCTATTGATGTCTCTTCTGCACAGCTTCCAAGGGAAATGGATTCCAACTGCTTCCCTCCCAATGTGCAGGCTGGAGCACAGACACAATGTATTTCATACTGCTGTCACTAATATCACTACTTAGAAAGCTAGGCAAAATCATGTTTTGCGCTTCATCCAGATGAGTGATGAGTTTCAACATCAATACATTCTTGAATTTTGTGAACTTTTTGTTCCAGAGCATAGAATACATACCTTGTGAGAAGTTTGGTGGCAGTGAGCTGCTAGCAGATAAATGACTGAAGATAATAAAAAGAAAGAAGCACAAAATGATTTAAAAGATGTTAGAACAGAAGAACATAAGAAATGTCATATTCTGGATCACACCAATGGTCCATCCAACCTGTTTCCAACAATGGGTATCAAGGATGCTCGCACACAAATCCCTCTCTTCAAAACTCTCCAATAGTTGTCCATTCCGCTCTGCATTGGGCAGAATCTCTTATTCATTGGCTTTAAGACACTCAGTCATTTCTCTCCTTCTTACTTATCCACTCTCTTCTCCCATTGCCCCCCAGCTTGAACTTGTCACTCCTCTCAAACTAACCTATTTATGGTGCCTCATCCTCATCTCTCCCACTATCAACTTCTTGTTCACACAATTCCCAGGCCTGGAATTCTCTTTCTCCTTCATATCCAACAAACCACAGCTCTACCCATCTTCAAATCCGGTCTGAAATCACACCTTTCCAAGAATCCTTCCCTTATTAATTTCTAATCTCAATAGGTTATATCTCCCCTAACTGCAGAACTTCTACTATGTGACCTTGAGACAGTCACTTCAGTTCTCTGTGCCTCAGTTACCTCATCTCTAAAATGGGGAGTAAGACTATGCACTCCATCTGGGACATGGGTTGTGTCCAACCTGATTAGTCCATATCTACCCCAGCCCTTACTAAGGCTTAACAAATGTCATTAAAAAAAAAAAAAACTAACTCATCTACATGTCCCATTTTCCTTTTTCCCCAGATCTGTAAATTATTTTAGTGTCTGTCTCCCCTGGTAAGTTGTAAACTCCTTAAGGGCCGAGATCAGTATTCTCCCAAGCTTTAGTATAGGGCTCGGGAACACAGATTGAAGCTTAGTAGATCGATTGATTTATTGATTGATTGGAGGAACAGTGAGATAAATGCCTTCCTTAATCTCCATCCTAGTAGCTATGAATGTGTTTTCTAGCATTCCCAACTTTTCCTCTAATAGCAGGTAATAATTAATACTAATTATGGTACTTGTTAAGCACTTACTATGTGCTAAATTCTGGGGTAGATACTAGGTAAACAGGTTGGATACAATCCCTGTCCCATATGGGGCTCCCACTCTTAATCCCAATTTTACGGATGAGGTAACTGAGACACAGGAAGTTAAGTGATTTGTCCAAGGTCACACAGCAGACATTTGGCAGAGCTGATATTAGAACTAAGCCACGCTGCTTCTCAAGTCCATCTATTTAATCAAACCCCTCTTGAATCTATTGACATGTTCTGCCTACTTAACATCCTGTGATAACAAATTCCACATGTTTATCACCTCTGGATGAAAAGGCATTTTCTTTTTCTGTCTTTAATCTACCACTTTCAGGCTATTAATAGGTGCCCTGATTCTGTGGGATTTGGTATGTAGCAGTATTTGTTCACCACTCCATACCCTTCATAATTTTGAGGAATTCAATCATATTTCTTCCCAGCCCTTGTCATTCCAGACTGAAAATTCCTAAATTTCTTTATTCTATCCTTGTTAAGAACCTGCATAACCCCATGATGATTTTGGCCTTATCCACATTCTGATTCCTTTGCTTCCACTCATGAAGAATCCAAGGAAACTTAAGTATATGGGGGAATAGGGAAGCCAAAAAAAGTACGGGAAATCTTTGGAACCTTCGAAATCCTTTAGAAACTGATTACTCCACCTCTAAACTGTGAGCTCATTGTGGGCAAGGAATGTGTCTGTTCATTGTTAAATTGTACTCTCCCAAGCACTTATTACAGTGCTTTGCACACAGTAAGTGCTCAATAAATATGGTTGAATGAATGAATGAAAAGGACAACGTCATAGCTATTGATGTCACTTTCCTGTTAACACCTTATAGCAGCAAATTATTTTTAAAATGTTGATGAAGTGAAGACATTAAATTGATTAAATCCTTCCTCAAAATTTCTGAAAAGAGCTCTCCCTTTCAGTATCAGTAACCAGAATCTTTTGAGCCTTCTGGAAATTCTTTGGTTGTGCTTTGGGTTCTTCTGCTTTTTAAAAAAAAGGTGGTATTTTTTTTTGGGCGCTTACAATGTGCCAGGCACTGTAGTAAATTACTGACCCACACGGGGCTCACAGTCTTAATCCATTTTACATATGAGGTAACTGGGACATAGAAAAGTTAAGTGAATTGCCCAAGATCACACAGCAGACAAATCGCAAGGCCGGGATTATAACCAAGGTCCTTCCACACCCAGGTCCAAGGTTGACCTTCGGCTACCACATTTTCATAATAATTCTTTCTGATGTTCCCAAACTACGGAACAGTTTTTTTCACAGACTGAAAAGTATTTTGCACTTTTTCTAAAGGTGTTTAATCTATTTTGGAGGTGACAGAGTAGGTGTTCACCACCACTAAGTTTAGGTACTGATAGAATTTGATGATAGCAGCAGCAATTACGATGCTATGGTTTTAGGTTTTTTCCTTTCTGTTTCCCAAGACCCTCCAAATTTAGCTCCTTGCCTAAATTAATTTCTCCTATAATGCAACTGCCCTTTCCTCTTTGCACATGCTGTTAATAAAAAATGTGGTATTTGTTAAGCACTTACTATGTGCCAAGCACTGTACCAAGCTCTGGGGAAAGTACGATACTCAGGTCTCACAGTCTAAGTATGAGAGATGACACCTATTGGATCCCCATTTTGCAAATGAGGGAACTGAGACACAGAGAAGTGAAGTGAGTCGCCCAAGGTCCCACAGCAGGTAGGTGATGGAGTTGGAATTAGAACCCATGTCCTCTGACTTCCAGATCTGTGCTCTTTCCACTAGACCACACTGCTCCCAGCCATGCTCTGCTAGTACAATAGATATCATGTTATCTCAGAATCTATAAATGCCTAGCTGCTAAGACGTACCTTCCTGCAAATGATCCGGGCATGCTGTTAGTTCCTGGAAGGGAGTGTTTGGGAGTTGGCTTGGCAGTTCTTGAAGGGAAAGTATTAGAATTGAAAGGTGGCAAAGCTGGCTGTGGCAGAGGTCTTTGTTGAGCTGTGGTGAAAAGAAAGAAGTCAGAGGACCAATTCATAAATTTCACTATACGTATTCCTTCAGCTGGCAATTAACGGGACTGGAGTCAAACAATGGTCGATCTGAAGGAAGGCACTGAAATAAAATCTGGGCACCCTGTTATTGACATCAGGAAGATGTTGGATAGCCACCCACTTTTTCACTTGGTATACTGAAGCCGAATATCCCCATATTATTCTGTCTTTGCACACTATAGAAGCTTATAATTATCAAAATGAAAAGGCCAATTGAGCCCACCATCAGTAAAATAATAATAATGATGATCACATTTGTTAAGCGCTTACTATGTGCAACACACTGTTCTAAAGTGCTGGGGAAGATACAAGGTGATCAGGTTGTCCCATGTGGGGCTCACAAGTCTTAATCCCCATTTTACAGATGAGTTAACGGAGGCACAAAGCAATTAAGTGACTTATCCAAAGTCACACAGCTGACAATTGGCGGAGCTGGGATTTGAACCCATGACCTCTGACTCCCAAACCCATGCTCTTTCCGCTGAGCCATGCTGCTTTGTGAATCTGCTTATCTAAAATGACATCGTGCACATTAGGCGAGATAGATCCAAATATAATTCACGTTGACTTTCCAGTCATCATTCTGCCTAATCACACATTTATGTTTTAATACTTCATTAAAAAGTTTCTCCCGGTGAGAGGGGGGGATCTAATGCTGTTCTGTCGGGCCCCAGCATCCTCCAGTAGTAAGGCCGCAGGGTGGCCTGCCCATGCCTAGGACCCCGGTATCTGGTCCAGAGCTACCGTGGCAGGTGCCGTGTATCTCCAGCTCTGCAATTCTAAGCTCCTAACACCAACCCTGCCAACACACCGGGACCCCACACTTCTTTCATCCTCCCAATCAGTCTCTTCTGCCCACCTGGGCCTCCTTCTGCATCGCTTTGACTCGTTGCCTTTAGTCACTCTCTTCCAGCCCCACAGCACTTATGCACCTATCCATAATTTATTTATTTCTACTGATGTCAGTCTCTCTACTGTAAGCTCACTGTGGGCAGGGAATGTATCTGTTGTAGACTGTGAGCCCACTGTTGGGTAGGGACCGTCTCTATATGTTGCTAGCTTGTACTTCCCAAGTGCTTAGTACAGTGCTCTGCACACAGTAAGCGCTCAATAAATACGATTGAATGAATGAATGTTGTTGTGATGTACTCTTCCAAGCGCTTAGTACCGTGATCCATACACAGAAAGCACACAATAAATACGATCAATTGATTGATTGCTCCGGAGACTGGAGCACAGACCCAGGTGTTGCAACCCTGGTGACAGTGAGTGTTGCAAGATCTCCAGCTGGAGGCCCAGAGGAAAGGAAGAAGTCCAAAATCTCCCTCTGTGGATGGAGTGGATCCGTACCCGACACTCTTCCTCCTTTAGCACCCCCTAAAAATGGCCCAGGCCTGAAAAAACTCTGCCAAATTTGGCTACTGACATTTTTCTCTTGCTACTTCATCAGTTCATTCCATAAAATTTCAGCCGACCTAGATAGGTACTGGCATTTAACATTTTGTAAGGGCAACCTATTTGACCTGGTATTTACAAATATCTCCGTGTGACTGTCTGAGTGGAAAGATTTAGGGACCATATCTATATTTTAAAGAAGTCACCTACCCTCGTCTTCTTCCTGGGGAGAGAAAAAAAGAAAAGAGATTGGACTCAGATCAAGGTACCATTTTGTAAACTTTCATCTTTTTAAATCATTTCATCAAGTACCTGAATTTATGGCTATTTTGACAGTATATGGGGCCAACAATAAATACTAGAAATTAGAGTCTAGCCAAAATTTAACCAGATGGAATCCAACTGGTGTATTAATTGTGAACTACTCTGCAGGGAGGAATAAGGTAGCTTGTGATCTACCTCAGCACTTAGAACAGTGCCTGGCACATAGTAAGTGCTTAACAAATTGTGTGTGTGTGTGTGTGTGTGTGTGTGTGTGTGTGTGTGTGTGTGTGTGATAATGGAGAGCCCTCTCCTGAATCACAGTGCTACACTTGATGCGGAAGGATGATGGGGATGGAAGTGTTCTCCTCTGCACAGCAAAGAACTGCTGAGATCATGTTGTTTTCATGCTTTGCATCCACAAAGGACATGTGGACACAGCTTGAAGGGGAGAAGAAAGCCCAGGGACCCAGATATTTTTATTAAATGTTTCATTTAGTTTTACAGGATACGTACATCACCTCTTCGGTCCATTCCCCACCCTGGCCTGAAATGGAAAAAAGAAAATTAAAATCTAGCCCTGTAGGAATGGAGGCATTTTCATGATTAACTCTCAGAATTTGGTTTTCAAACAATTTAAATAATGAAAGAAAAGGCCCATTCATTCAGTTATAAAAAAAATTCTAAGAAAATAGCTTTGCGGGGCATAGTTTGGTCAAACAGTTTGCATGTCAGCATCATGAGATGAGGCAGGAAAAATATTGATTCTTTTTAGCTAAAACTGCAAATGCGTTCCAGATTTGTCAGCATTACTATTTTCAGTTGTGAATGTATTAGTTTCAAGAGATGTTCCTCAAAACAATTGAAACTACTTTCTTTTTCAAAAAATATCCTCCATTCACCCCTTGTGTAGGAAGGAATTGGGTGAAGTAACCCCAGTAGAAGCACGGGACATTTTTCCCAGATACCAAAAACAGCCAGATAGTGGTAATCACATTTGCAATATCTAAACCATATTCTCTGCTGTATTCCTACCACCAGAAATCACTCTGAAGAGGCTTTGAAACAGCCTTTAGCAATGATCTTTAGCCCTGTTTGCACACAGCAATTATGTAATATGGCTTGGCAAGGCAGAAAGCGTTCCGACTGACTTAAAAGGAACAATTCACTGAAATTCTCCTCTCCCACCCTGTAGTAAGTAACAATGGCGGAAGTGGCCACTGGTGAAACTAAATAATATTCTTCACCATGGCAGTTTGGAAATTCCCTTCTAAAAACTTTTCCTACAGGATGTAAGGGTCAAGGACAGGACAACCATGATCATAGCCCAAGTGGTTTCCCAATCAATCAATCAATCAATCAATCATTGGTCTCTTAAAGAATTAAAGAATTTCAAAGAATTAATCAATAAGCACTTAATTTATTGAATGCTTATTGTTTGAAAAGCACTGTATTAAGTGGTAGCTGTGAACCCTGTGCTCAGAGAGCACTCAGAAACCTTGGTGGGGATTTCTCTTTTTCAGAATAAGTCCTCTGGGGAATCCAAAAATAGGGTCTTATGTGGCCCTGAGAGTACCTGAATTTTTAGGGTAGAGAACTAGATTGATTTTTTTGGCAGGGGGGGGTAGTACAATTTCTTTTAAAGAAAGCTATTATTTTATTATCTTTCACATTTTAAAATCAAAGATTTATAAATCATATCTGCACAGCAAGTGTTCTTTCAGTGACATCATCAGCAGTAGCAACAATTGTGGCATTTATTGAGTGCTTACTGTTTGCAGAGCATTGTACTAAGCACTTGGGAGAGTACAATTTAACAGAGCTGGTAGACGCATTCCAGGCACACAGTGAGTTTACAGTCTAGAAGGGGGGCAAAGACATTTAATATAAATAAATAAATAATTTATGATATATAATTTATAGATATGCACATAAGTGCTTTGGGGTTGAGGCTGGGGTGAATAACAAATGCCCGTGTCACAGATCCAACTGCACAGATGACACAGAAGGGAGAGGGAGCCGGGATATAGAGGGCTTAATCTGGGAAGGCCTCCTCTCTGGCAGTTGCAAGTAATACAAAGACTTAAATTCTGAGCATCGCAGCTATTTCAAAACTTAGCAATATCCAAACATTAGTTTTGTGGTGAGGGATTTTGCCTTAGTGGCTTTTCTGCTGTGTGACCTTGGACAAATCACGTCATTTCTCAGCCTCAGTTACCTCATCTGTAAAATGGGGATTAATACTGTGAGCTCCCTGTGAAACAGGGACTGTGTCCAACCCAATTGGTTTGTATCTACCCCAGCGCTTAGAACAGTGCTTGACACATAGTAAGTGCTTAACAAGTACCATAATTATGAATTATTATTATTACATTGAACCGAGAAGAATGGTGATACGTTAGAAATGAGCTAAAATTACCCACTGTGGCCAGCTTCCTAAGGAAACTCCAGTTACCTTACAAGATGGGAAGAAGGGAAATGCCCCTGAAAGCAATTTATGATTCTTTAAAGAGGGTAAAGCTCACAGAGATCACATTCCAAAACACAAGCTGATGCTTATTGAAGATAATAGAGAGATTTGACCATTAATATTTGACCTATGGCAAAATTAGGAAGGATTCTTTTAGACTGTGAGCCCACTGTTGGGTAGGGACTGTCTCTATATGTTGCCAATTTGTACTTCCCAAGCACTTAGTACAGTGCTCTGCACATAGTAAGCGCTCAATAAATACAATTGATGATGATTCATACATCAAATTAAGTCATTCTTTTTTCAGATTTAACCCTGGTTATAGAAAAAGGATGTGGAACCAGAAATTGGGTTAATTTGGGTAAAATTCTCAAAATCTTTACTCTACCAGTAGAACTTCCACTGAAGCACCCTCTGTCTCTGAGATCGCAAGCCCTGTTGACTAGTTGAAAGAGCATGAGCCTGGAGTCAGAAGACCTGGGTTCTAATTCTGATTTCTGTCGTTTACCTGCTCTGTGATGTTGGGCAAGTCACTTCAGTTTTCTGTGCCTCAGTCCCCTCATCTGCAAAATGGCGATTCAATACCTGTGCTCTTTCGTACTTGGAAAGTGAGCCTCATGTGGGGCCTGATTACCATGTACCTACCCCAGTGCTTAGTATGATGATTGGGACATAGTAAGCACTTAGTAAATACCACAATTATTATTGCAAATAAGGGGGACATTACATTCCTATGTTTCTCCACTCTCATTATTCCCTAGACCCAGTCATGAGATGGGTAGCAGGTAGAGAGACGTGGATATTCGTCCCAGAGCCAGCTGGGAGCAAGATTAGCTTCTGAATAGCATATTATTTGTTTGTTTGATTTTTAAATTGTCTTTTCTCAGAAGAAACCAAGGTACTTTATCTAAAACTTGCAAATAATAAATGTTTATCAAGCCACTGCAGTAAATCAATTATCCTTATAACACAAAAATGGCAGTTATGTTCTTTTTGCAGCATAAACCTAATGGTAGAATCCTTTTTATTGTTTTCTTTGGGTTTTGATTTGATGTATAACAAAGTATTAAGCTTACTTTGGTAGTGGTGGCTTCTTTCCAGGAATGGGACTACTTCTTTCATGCCTTTCCCCTGTTGGCAGAGGAGGCTTCTGTATCTTTGATAAATGTTCACCAAGAGACCTATATTTTGAAAAAAGAATGTACAAAGAGGATGGGACATATTTCATGAATTAAGAGTTCTGTAACATGTTTAGCTAAATGTTGTACTCTTACCTCATTTGGGGCACCAAAGACTGTATAAAACAGAGCGAAAAAGGTATAAGGATCGTCAACATACTACAAGGTGCAATGACTTGCATTGAACAGTAGCCAGTGAACATTTTACCTTTTCAGGATAAACTGGTTTCTTCCCTGCAAAATACAAATAATTATTTTAATCAATATAATGAGTAGACCTGTATAAACACTCACATACATGTATATATCT
Source organism: Tachyglossus aculeatus (assembly GCF_015852505.1). Taxonomy (NCBI): domain Eukaryota; kingdom Metazoa; phylum Chordata; class Mammalia; order Monotremata; family Tachyglossidae; genus Tachyglossus; species Tachyglossus aculeatus. Next base: position 23,265,099 of record NC_052101.1, on the reverse strand, counting down.
ATAATTCATTTTCAAAGAGATCACTTCACACATACTGGAATCTGAAAGATTCATTTTGAATTATTTTTGGGAGGCCAGGTCTTATATTTGGACAGAAAAAAGACTGTGTGTTTTTATGCGCTGACACCTTTTTTGAGCAGCAACCCACCCCATGCAAAGAGTATTGTTTTCCGTGTACCTATCAGAAACATCCTCATTATGGGTAAATGTGTTTTCTGTGGTTTTTGTGACCAGTTAACTGATGTTGGAGTCATTTGCAAGTCAATTCTTCTTTTTCTTTCTCCAAGCTTTTAAAATGTTCTTAGTATGCCAGAATTCTGTGGAAACCTTCCCTTTTACAAAACGTAAATTCTGGGAAAGAAGACTTAAGTGAGCGAATGAGGTGCAAGAATGTTTGAGAAGGCTTCAATGCTTCAGCCGTAAATGTTCTGTCCCATAGTGATAGTGAGAGGCGATAGGCCTCAAGGAAACAACACCGCTTAAAGCAGCGATTTTGGGTGGGGCCTTTGGTTTAGGTTTCAGATTAGTATCTATATTTTAAGACTTTGAAAGCTCATTTATTTTGTTAATATTAGGAGATGATTGAGAGAGACTGAAAGTGTTATTGACATTTCTGAGTGGTTCATTTATTACAGGTAGCACCATAAAGCTCGTTTAGCTGCCTTTCCGCTAAGGCATCCTCTTCATCTAAGCACCAGATGACCCACAATTAAAAATAACCCTCAAAGATGAAATATACTAACCTGGTCCTGAAGAATCCCTGTCAAATGGAGATATTGAGCGATCCAGCAGTGGTTTGGTACTTCTGTCTATTGAGGGAGCTGGGACTAGAAGCAAAATAGAGCTTTATCAAAATTACAGAGAGTGGCACTCAGAGGGTGAACATGCTAGGCAGAAAACTGCACTTACGTTTAACAGGTTTAAGGTTTCTATTTCTACTAGGTTCTTCATGGTTGGAAGGCGGAGGCTGAGGTGGCTGTTAAAAAAAATGACTGTGTTAAGAAGCAGTTTTTTCTCTGGCTACGTGGAAATGCTTCTGTTTTAAAGTTTTGCCAAGTAGTAAATGTTCCTTGGGCTCTAGGATTTCAGAACTGAGCCGAGTTTTTAAGTCAGTTCAGGTTTTCTTCAGTTTATATATCTTCTGCTACTGGAGCTTTCAGTTCCCTCTAGACTCTCAGCTCACTGTGGGCAGGGGACATGTATAACAACTCTGTTGTCTGCTGTGTGACCTTGGGCAAGTCACTTAACTTCTCTAGGCCTCAATTACCTCATGTAAAATGGGGATTAAGACTGTAAGCCTCATTAGGACATGGACTGTGGCCAACTTGATTAGCTCTTATCTGCCCCAGCACTTAGTACAGTACCCGACACATAGTAAGCACTTAATAAATACCATAACCCCCCCCCCCAAAACACTGCTGTATTGTATTCTCTCAAGTGCTTAGTCCAATACTCTGTACAGAGTAAATGCTCAATAAATACTATTGATTGATTTATTGAAGCCAGGGGCAGGAGAGCCCTGGCTCATCATTTTCAGGAATCATCCATATACCCCAAACTCCCATGACTTTGGTGAATAAATCTGCTGAAGGTGGAGAGAAGATTCAAAACAATAACAAAGCCTATTCCAAAATTTAAAGGATGAGAATATTAGGCACAACTCCTTTACAAAATGAATAATTATGGCACTTATTAAGTGTTTACTATGTGCCAAGCACTGTACTAAGTGCTAGGGTAGGTACAGGATAATCAGATTAGACACGGTCCCTGTCCCACATGGGGCCTACATGGTTGCCGGATAGAGGGCTGGCCCTGGGAGTCAGAAAGACCTGGGTTCCAATTCCAGCTCCACCACTTGTCTGCTCTGTGACCTCGGGCAAATCACTTCACTTTTCTGGGCCTCAGTCACCTCATCTAGAAAATGGGGATTAAAACTGTGAGCCCCACATAGGACAGGAATTGTGTCCAATTTGATTTCCTTGTATCCATCCCAGCGCTTAGTACAGTACCTGGGACAAACAATAATAATAATAATAATGGCAAAGCACTTACTACGTGCAAAGTACTGTTCTAAGTGCTGGGGAGGTTACAAGGTGATCAGGTTGTCCCACGGGGAGCTCACGGTCTTAATCCTCATTTTACAGATGAGGTAGCTGAGGCACAGAGAAGTTAATGTCTTGCCCAAAGTCACACAGCTGACAATTGGTGGAGCTGGGATTTGAACCCCTGACCTCTGACTCCAAAGGCCATGCTCTTTCTATTTAGCCACGCTGCTTCTCCATGGATGGAAAGGAGATGGGGAGGCAGAGGTGGGGCAAGGAGGAAGTGGGAGGAAGGGGCTATGTGTAGAGGAGGAAGGAGATGAGGGAGAATGAGGTGGAGGAAAGAGGCAGGGGAAGGTGTGGAACCAAGTAAGTGCTTAACAAATACCGCTATTATTATTATGTAAGAATGAGCAGGATTTTTTCCATAATAATGTGAATGAAAATACAGTCTGAAGATTTTAAGATCAAAGATCTAGAGAAGGCCTAAGAATAGTGTACCCATTGTAATTGGAGCCAAGGAATCAATCAATGTTATTTATGGAACACTTAGCGTGTGCAGAGCACTGTACTAAGTACTTGGTAGAGTACAATACAACAGATATGATAGACATGTTCCCTGACCACAGTGAGCTTACAGTCTAGAAGGGGAGAACAGACAGTAATATAAATAAATAATTTAAATGTATAATTTATAGCAGTCATTGGAGGGAGAAAAGTCATATATTCCTAAAGACAAAGGAACTTACAGTGTTGCTTCTACCCCCATATCCTGGCATGGGAACTGCCATGGGGCGCTGAGGAGGCACTGGAGGCTGCTGAGGGGATTTCCCAGAGGTGGGCCTGTCTGAAGAAAAAAGGAAAATATGATAAATTCAGAACACAGAGCCAACAATAAGCTAAACTCTAATTTTACTATTTAAGGACTAATTCCTTGCTAATATTTAAACCCAAAAGGATTTAAGAAACATTATAAAACATCATACCAGTGGACAGACCAGTAGACCAATCCAATCCAGAATTCGATCTCCCAAAATGACAAATAGATGCCTGAAAGACCAGCAATTGGCTTCCCTCTTACAACCAACCTTATGGTTAGATATGTGCCATGCTCTCTAGTATCCTTAACTTACTATGAATGTATCCAAACTGTCTTTAAACCTAAGGATGTTTATTCATTCATTCAATCATATTTATTGAGTGCTTACTGTGTGCAGAGCACTGGAACTTCATATTCATTTGAGTTCTTTTTATCTGAACTATGATCTCCACATTTCAGTAACTAGAATCAGTCAGTGGTATTATTGAGTGCTTAGTGTGTGCAGAGCACTGTACAAAGCACTTAGAAGATTCATTTCACTCATTCATTCAATAACTCACTTGTTGCAAGGAAGGGGACAGGCTACAGCATGAAACCCATGGGTACCCCCAAACCTCATTTTACCCATTGGTTTCAACTTATTCTCCCATCAAGGTGCTCAACAGAGCTACTGACAAGGAGGAAAAAATAACTGGTTTGAATTCCAGCTCTTTCCAGTTCTGCTTACCCCTGACCCCTGTGGAGATGCTGAAGGGGTAGTGAAAAGAAATAAAATTAGAGGGAGAGGAAGTATAAAGCAGGGTGTGTATACTCCACAAACTGTCCCTGGAGAATAGAGAGTTAGTCATATTCATTAAATGCCATGACACAGCTGAAGAACCTACAAGTAACATGAAAATTCAGATTCAGGCCTCATAATGAATGAAAGAATGAGAAGAGCCAGAAGAGGTGGCCCATTACCAATGTACACGGAGTTCTGAAAAGGTTTGGCAGGAAGGATTGCGTTCTGTAGTGCTTCCTCATCATTGGATGGAGGAGGCTCATAATCAGCCTCATCCTCCGGAGCAGCCTCACCCTCCTCGTTGGGAGACTCATAGTCCCCTTCATCTTCACCCTCCTGGTCCCCATCCGGGCTTTCGTAATCATCCTCCTCCTGCCAGGATACCAGAGAAAATTTGAAGATGTGAGGGGGATCAGAGGAGCCGCGTGTCTGCCTACATTCCCAGGTTTCCTTCAGGAACGGGGCCTGTAGGACCCCGTCATTCCTCTCCAATCATTACCAAGATTCAGGTTCCCCTGCAGAAGTTTCTTGAGATAGTGTTCTTTTGGGGTAGAACTCACTGGGACTAACATTCAGGTTGTTCTAGGACAGAGGCAGGCAATTATTTGAGCCAGAAGAACACTTGAGGAGTTTTAGTAAGCTAGTGAGGGTCACAGACTACTTAGCGTCCACAACATATATCAATTAAATTAGGGGATTTATTTTATAAGGAATTTTCAAATTATACACACACTCTAATGAGAATAATGCATTCTTTATTCTTATAGAAAATGGTGATGCTATGTCTATTTTTACTTTTGCTAGACTTGGTGGTAAGCTAGATGGAATCAATGGGTTCAGTATCATTTCAATGTGGCCCCTGGGATGAATTTTATCACTCCTGAATGGAATCTTTCACATCCAGTTTCCATGCACTTTTAATTCCTACTCCTTCACCTCAACTCTTGGTCCCCCACTCCTCTCACTGCTTCTTCTCTCCTCCTCACCTCAGCTCTCTTCTAGAATAGCATTGTAGAAGGTACTTTGAAAGTTTAAGACTAGAAAAAAATTAATACTTACAAAGGAAGACCAGCCTCCATCCTCCTCATCTCTACAGTCTGCAGGGGGAATAAATACCATCAATGGAGTTGACCAGACACAGTGGAAAAAATGACCAACCAGAGAGCTATGACTTCTGAGTCAATCCAATCAATACTAGCAGAGACCCTCTCGCTCTCCCTGGTGGAATATTCACTTGGAAGCTCCAGGTTCATTTGTTATGGAGCTGTTGGGAGAATGTCCTCTCTTCCCATTTTAAAGGGAGCAAAAAGAGGGAGACCTAAAGACTGAGCAAACCCTGCCCCTTTCTTTCTCTTTCTTCCCTTTCCTCCAGTGTGGACATCAGTATCAACTTTAGGAGTATCAAGAGGCCAGTTGCCCTCTCCAGAATTTAGACTTTGGGGCTCAGTCAATCAATCAATCAATCAATGGTATTTATTGGGCACTTACTGTATTCAGAGTACTGGACTAAGTGTTTGGGAAAGTACAGTACAATAGAGTTGTAGACCTGTTTCCTGCCCTGCCCGAGGCAAGTTTATTAGGGAAGCAGAGTGACAGTGGAAAGAGCCCTGGCTTGGGAGTCAGAGGTCATGGGTTCTAATCGCAGCTCTACCACTTATCAGCTGTGTGACTTTGGGCAAGTCACTTCATTTCTCAGTGCCTCAGTTCCCTTATCTGTTAATGGGAATGAAGACTGTGAGCCCCACATAGGACAACCTGATTAGCTTGTATATACCCCAGTGCTTAGAACAGTGCTTGGCACATAGTAAATGTTTAACAAATACCATTATTATTATTATTATTATTATTATCATCATAATTAGCTTTCTAGGTAGAGTAGTCAGTCTGCTCTTTAGAGCCAACAGGTGTCCCTGGCCCAGCCCCAGGCTCTGCAGTGATTGAGTAGGTGAAACAGGGGATTCTCTCCCCAGCCTGAGCTCCAGCATTGGCAGTGAGGCTTTTTGTGCACCTATGGGCTACCGGGCTGGGGTACCCTATCTGGCTCTGGGGTGGCCTTGATCCCTACTGGGCTCTGAGTTTTAGATGGGGTCTTTTGGCACTCCCATAGGAAGCCAGGGTTAAGGTTTCCATTCCCTCAAAAGCCACAGCCACCTCAACCCCTCCCCTTCAGAGCCCCACCCCAAGCTCCTTCCACCCAGAAAATGAATAGTTGGAACCTATTGGTGTTAATAAAACTTTTGCTCAGAAATCATCAACCTGAATCAGCACCCTGTGGGGAGAGTTAAAAGGTGAGAGAGTTAGTGCTGAATTAGCCTTTAATGGGTCTGGGATGCTGACAAAAGGGAAGTAAAAATGCCGCCACAAGGGTGGGAAAGATAAGCAGATATTTAAGGGGTAGAGACTAGAAGCCTAATAGGAAGAATCTTCTTGACCCTGATTCCCAGTGAATGATATAATCTCTCCTCTTTCCACTCCCTGTACTCTTAGGCTGTCAGAAATCTACAGAATGAAGCCAGTTACCTTTCAAACCCTATCTCTCATTAAACTGAAGCAGAAATACATAAGCCTAATATAAATTCACTGTTTGTCTTGAACAATCATAACTCAAATAGGCAACAGGTTTGACTCTTCAAAATTCTCCCAGGGTTTCCAGCCCATAGCCTTTCAGCCTGTTGCCAGGACACACCATACAATACAAGTGGCCCTTGTCCTTTCATTCATTCATATTTATTGAGTGCTTACCATGTGCACAGCACTGTACTAAGCTCTTGGAAAGTACAGTACAGCAATAAAGAGAGACAATCCCTGCCCACAATGGGCTCTATCTGGTACCATGATGGTAGGGTTGGGGAGGAACTGCTCCTAGACTAAGAGTGGAGAATTAACTTAATTTTTAAGGGGTATAGCAAACATGAATAAAAACAAATCCTTTTCTATTCAGGAGACCCAAAAGTACCTGAAGCAAACAAATGGATCCTTAGATGGCAAGTTCTCCAGGAACTTGGACCCAGAGGGACCTTCAGTTAGTGAAGGATCATGGTATAGACCAGAGCTTTAGACAGTGTGTCAAGAGGAAGGAGAACCTCAAGCTGACAATAAGGACACCATAATATCATCATATGATTCTGAGGCTTTAGGGGCCTTCAGGTGGGGAGAGGGAGGATAAGGCTGGTTTCACTATGTCACCCTTCTCCTCAAGCCAAAATGAATCACCAAACCATTTTCAAGTTTTCTGTGAGTTTTTCTTTTTCTTTTCCCAGTGGTATTTGTGAAATGCTTACTATGTGCCAGGCACTATAATAATCCCTGGGGTAGATACAAGATAATCAGGTCAGACACAGTCCATGTTCCACATCTGGCTCACAGCCTTAATGCCCATTTAACAAATGAGGTAACTGAGGCACAGAGAAGTTAAGCCCCTTGCCCAAAATCTCACAGCAGACAAGTGGCAGGGCTGGGGTTAGAATACAGTCCTCTCCACTAGGCAATGCTGCTTCTCACTTCCTCTTGGACTGTGAGTCCCATGTGGGATAGGGATTGTGTCTAATCTAATTATATTGTATCCAAGTGCTTAGCCCCGTGCTTGGCACATACTATGCACCTAACAAACACCACAACTATGTTTATTATTATTCAAGAGAAGGGCTATGTTCGAGCTTTGCTTTCTTAAACAGTCCAAGGTGTCTAAAGTTGCACACAGATAACTTGGAGTAGCAAGATTACCTCAACTAGCTGGTAGAACCTTAATCTCAAAATTCCAAGGGTTGAGCTCAACCATATCACCCAGATATCAAATGTCTTACCTGACTCATCTGGAAACCTTTGTGCCTGAGTCCTGAAAATACAATGATAGAAGGAATGTGCGTTTTGTGAATGGAAAATTCAATGAATTAAGAAAAAATTTCCACAAAATTACATCAGATTAGTCCAATGAAGTATGAAAAAGCAGTCTCAGAGAATTAAGAATATGTATCTCATCAAAGTAGAAGGGATGAGAAATTCTAGACATTGCCCCTTTTACCTTATTGTTTAACACAGTGCTTGGCACATAAGTCCTGAACAATTGCCACAGTTGTTCATTCATTCATTCATTCGATCGTATTTATTGAGCGCTTACTGTATGCAGAGCACTGTACTAAGCACTTGGGAAGTACAAGTTGGCAACATATAGAGATGGTCCCTACCCAACAATGGGCTCACAGTCTAGAAGGGGGAGACAGACAACAAAACAAAACAAGTGGACAGGTGTCAAGACATTCAGGTCCGTGCTCTCTCTACTAGGCAATGCTGCTTCTCACTTCCTCTTGGACTGTGAGTCCCATGTGGGATAGGGATTGTGTCTAATCTAATTATATTGTATCTATTCAAGTGCTTAGCCCCGTGCTTGGCACATACTATGCGCCTAACAAACACCACAACTATGTTTATTATTATTCAAGAGAAGGGTTATGTTCGAGCTTTGCTTTCTGAGCCAGTCCAAGGTGTCTAAAGTTGCACACAGATAACTTGGAGTAGCAAGATTAGTAATAGTTGTAATAGTTCTTATTACTATTACTATTATTACTGTGGATAGAGTTGCCTTGAGCTCTAGAATCTACTGTAATAGACTTTCCAGGACTCCTGTATTAAAAACTCATGACTGTCTAACTCTCCATCCATAATTCCTCCCTGACCACTATCAAAAAAGGAAGGGGAAGGCTATTGACAATAGAGAATTCCTAAAATAAAAATCACCTACTTAAAATCAGGAGGGATGTCCCACAAGATGTGGTGATTTTCAAAACCACATTCCAGGCCAGTGGAGTTAGAGAGAGAGCGAGATAAGGAGAGAGGCCCCTTTGCCTAACTTCTACATGGACAAAAGTCCTTTTTTAATATAAAGTTTCCAGTGGCTAAAGTGAGAACAATGAAAACATTCTCATCAAAGAAAATAAGATGTGTCCTGTTATTATACTCACTTTCTTGCAAATATACTTTTTCTTTCTTCATTCTTGTTGATTTCTTGACTTAATTTGCTTAAAATTCTATAAAAACACAAAGAAACATTTCACTCATTAAAAGCGAAAGAGAAGCTGGTTACTTCCTAAAACCATGGCCTGGTTCCTCATCTGGGCAAACACTGGAAGGAATTTCAGAGAGGCACTAAACTGAAACATTGTCCCCAAGCAGATATTTTGGCATCAGGCACCAAAGTGTTTAATACAGTGCTTTGCACACTGTAAGCGCTCAACAAATACAACTGAATGAAAGGAAGCAGCAGAGGCTATAATCTATCCCTCTTCTATCCTCCAGGCAGGATAGTCTCTCCCTACAGCCCTGTCAGACAATGGGGAAGGAGGATTCGACATGTCTCTTCATCACCCATTTCAGTGACTCACAACCTCATTGTCATGGAGTTCCGCCTTTTATTCATTCATTCATTCATTCATTCAACAGTATTTATTGAGCGCTTACTGTGCACAGAGCACTGTACTTAGCACTTGGGAAGTACAAGTTGGCAACATATAGAGATGGTCCCTACCCAACAGTGGGTTCACAGTCTAGAAGGGGGAGACAGACAACAAAACAAAACATATTAACAAAATAAAATAAATAGAATAAATATGTACAAGTAAAATAAATAATTAAATAGAGTAATAAATAGGTACAAACATATATACATATATATAGGTGCTGTGGGGAGGGGAAGGAGGTAAGGTGGGGGGATGGAGAGGGGGAGGACAGGGAGAGGAAGGAGGGGGCTCAGTGTGGGAAGGCCTCCTGGAGGAGGTGAGCTCTCAGTAGGGCTTTGATGGGAGGAAGAGAGCTAGCTTGGTGTATGTGCAGAGGGAGAGCATTCCAGGCCAGGGGGAGGACGTGGGCCAGGGGTTGACAGCAGGACAGGTGAGAACGAGGCACAGTGAGGAGGTTAGCAGCAGAGGAGTGGAGGGCATGGGCCGGGCTGTAGAAGGAAAGAAGGGAGGTGAGGTAGGAGGGGGTGAGGTGATGGAGAGCCTTGAAGGCGAGAGTGAGGAGTTTTTGCCTGATATGTACGTTGATTGGTAGCCACTGGAGATTTTTGAGGAGGAGAGTAACATGCCCAGAGCGTTTCTGCACAAAGATGATCCGGGCAGCAGCGTGAAGTATAGGTTGAAGTGGGGAGAGACAGGAGGGTGAGAGATCAGAGAGGAGGCTGATGCAGTAATCCAGTCGGGATAGGATGAGAGATTGAACCAGCAGGGTAGCAGTTTGGATGGAGAGGAAAGGGCGGATCTTCGCGATGTTGCGGAGGTAAGACCGGCAGGTTTTGGTGGCGGATTGGATGTGAGGGGTGAATGAGAGAGTGGAGTCGAGGATGACACCAAGGTTGTGGGATTGTGAGATGGGAAGGATGGTAGTGCCGTCAACAGTGATGGGAAAGTCAGGGAGAGGGCAGGGTTTGGGAGGGAAGATAAGGATTTATTTAATATAGACCTCTCCTACTGCATTTTAAATCTATTTCCTCTAGTGCTGGCTTTAGAGATGTGACACTGCTGATTACCATCTTCACTATCAGAACATTTTATCTAGTTAACCAGAGTTCAGACTTTTTATCCTTAAATAATTCTATTCTTTACAAGAAAGAAAGCTTGCTCCCTTGAAAGCTAAGGATTGGAAAGGGATTACCATCTTCAGTATCAGAATGTTTTGTCTAGTTAACCAGAGTTCAGACTTTTTATCCTTAAATAATTGTCTTCTTTACAAGAAAGAAAACTTCCTCCCTTGAAAGCTAACAATTGGAAAGGGGAGGGGTTAGGTTCAATTAGCCATTAGCGATTAGGTCAAACCTTTATTCTTATAAAAATTCAACCCCTCACCCGTGGCCCAGAGGGAATCCAGGGCATATTTTAGAAACAAGATACCAGGACTCATTGGCTTCTTTAAGGGAGGGTGGTGAAGGGAGAAAATGAGGGAGTCTGAAGTCATCCTAGTCTTGCAGTGATCAGTAAACTGGCTCGACTCATGCTGGATCTCTTGCCCCAGATCCTTCCAGAGCACCAGTGGCCTGGCCTGGTTCTGTCATCTGAGATTGTCTTGGTCTGCCAGTCCTGAGTTTCCCTGCTTGACCTAGCCTGAACTCCTGGAAAACCACAGAATGCACCTGATGCCTGGAGATCTGGGAAGCCCGTGGTAGGCAACTGCGACACTGGGGAGTTAACATTCTTCTTTTCCTTTCAGCCCCACACTGAATGTGAGATCCACAGGAGGGGAAAAGCAAGATTAAAACCTGGAACATGGGACCCACCTTCGATGTTGTTGACAGTGCTCATCTTCTAAGTGACTCACCCATTTCAATATTCTGAGGAAAGTCCCACTTGGGGAAGTCCCCATGAGAAGCCCAGAATTCATAGCAGCTATTGACCAGACTGCCTTTGTCAACACCCAAGTGAGTTATTTTTTTGCTGCTCTCCTCCCACCTTCCTTTCTCCCTCCCTCCCACTACTCTTCATAAGAGACCCAGATTCCTAGAAACCCTCAGGTGAGTGGAAACAGGAAATAATTTCCGGCCTTGTTAGTATGCAAAACATTCATATCCCTCCTTCTCTAAATGGCATGCCATCATTCAATCATGCACTGGTATTTACTGGACACCTATTGAGTGCACAGCATTGTGCTAAGCTCTTGGGAGAAAAATCAATTCCTTGCAACTTACAGTATAGAATGGGGGCCTACAAAACCAATCAATTGATCAGTAGCATTACTCTGTGCAGAGCACCAAACTAAGCACTGGGGCGAGTATGGTGGAGTTGATGGACATGATCCCTGCCCTCAAGGAACTTAAATCTAGTGGTGGGAGAGAGACACTAAAATAAATCACAGATAGAAGAAATCAGTGGTACATAAAGATACATTCATTTAAGTGCTATGAGGTGGGTGCAAATACCCAACTCTTCAGGTACACACTGAAATGGCCATTCAGGAGATGTGGAAAGATGGGAATGAATTAGGGAAAGCATCCTGGCGGAGGTGTGATTTTAGTAAGGTTTTGAAGATGGGACTAGTAGTAATCTTTCGGATTTGAAGGCAAAGGGAGTTTCAGGCCAGAGGGAGCCTATGGGCAAGGGGTTGACCGTGAGACAAATGACAGTGAGACACAGAGCTAGGTTGGCTTGAGAAGAACAAAGAATGCAACCTGTGGTGTAGGACTGAGGAGTGAGGATAAGTGGAGGGGGGATTGCTGACAGTGCTTTAAAGCACAGGAATCTCTTCTTGTTGCAGGAAAGAATGGCCAACCAATGATTTGGGCAACTGTGTAAGTATGGACTGGTGCTCCTGGTGGGCAGGCATCATGTCTCCCCAAACTATCAATCAATCAATTAATGAATGGCATTTATTGAGTGCTTACTGTACTGAGCCCTTGGAAGAATACAACAGAGTTAATAGACACACTCCCTGTTGATAGACACACTCCCTCCCACTCTCCTAAGTGCTTAGTACAGTGCTCTACACAAAGCAAGTGCTCAATAAATGGATTGACTGATTAATTGCTTGAGAAGGGAGAGAATGGGGCAGGAGCATTGGATAGGAGATTAATGCAGCTTGGATGGAGAGGAAGGAATGGATTCTGGAGTTGTTGTGAAGAAAAAACTGATAGGATTGGTTACTAGCTGACAGTAAGGGTTGGAAAAGAGAGAGGAGCCAAGTAAGATAGCAAAGTTATGCACTTGAGAGGCCAGGTGTCTGAAAGTAAGGTGGAGGAGAGAATTTGGGAGGAAAGATGAAGAGTCAAGTTTTAAACATGGTGAACTTGAAGTGCCAGTAGGAGAGCTGTCCTGAAGTGGAATGGTTCAATGCACCAGCCCATGCTGTTTTCCTCCCTCCAGAGTTGCAGGGCCAGAACGCTTTGCACTTCATATCCACCTCTGCATCAAACAGAAGCTCTTCACCATTGGCTTTAAAGCACTTAATCACTACTTCACCTCGCCACTCTCCTACTACAACCCAGCCCACACGCTTCGCTCCCCTAATGCTAACCTTCACACTGTACCTCAGTCTCATGTAGCTCATTGCCGAACCCTTGCCCACATCCTGCCTCTGGCCTGGAATGCCCTCCCAACTCTTATCCGATAGACATTAACTCTCCCCAAAGCCTTACTGAAGGCACATCTCTTCCAAGAGGCCTTTCCTGACTCAGCCCTCCATTCCCCTATTCTCTTCTGCATTGTCCTCCTTTTATTCATCTCCATCCCAACCCCACAGCACCTATGTACATATCTGTCATTTATTTATTAATATTAATTCCTATCTCCCCCTATAGACTGTAAGCTTATTGTGGGCAGGGAACATGTCTGTTATATTGTTATATTGTACTCTTCCAAGTGCTTAGTACAGTGCTCTGCACTGCATAAATATGATTGACTGACTGACTGACTATCCTGGAATGTCAGAAACAGGAGGGACTCCTGACATGACTTTTAACATCATGTTGTCTGGTGGTTCTAACTTTCCATTTAGAATGTGTCACCCCAGTAGGGCAGGGTTGGATCTGATAACTGTGATCTGGGAAGCAGCATGGCTGGGAAGCAGCGTGGCTCAGTGGAAAGAGCCCGAACTTTGGAATCAGAGTTCATGGCTTCAAATCCCGGCTCCGCAATTGTCAGCTGTGTGACTTTGGGCAAGTCACCTAACTTCTCTGTGCCTCAGTTACCTCATCTGTAAAATGGGGATTAAGACTGTGAGCCCCCTGTGGGACAACCTTGTAACCTCCCCAGCTCTTAGAACAGTATTTTGCACATAGTAAATGCTTAATAAATACCATCATTATTTTTAACTGGCCATGGTGCACTGGGTTGGGGATGCAGGTATACAGTCAGGGCTAAGGAACTGGACACATTGATTCTTAAATGAAACAGGAAGAGCAGAATGCCAACAGACACAATGCTAGAGGGACACAAAGCTAAAGAGAAGTTGTCCAGGATTGGCAGGAAGCCTATTTTTCAGTCAGGGGTGGGGTGGGCCATGGGTTGACTGCTCTCTGCTGCGCTGGGGGTAGGGGAAGGGGCAAAGCTTGAAGTCCTAGAGCCCTAGGCTGGCTCCAAAATCCAGTTGCGCCTTATCTTACTAGAAGGCTAGTTGGGAAACCCAAATAGCTTCACTCCAGTAGTTTCAATTCCATGGGTCGATGGTCCTCAAGTTCCCCCTGGAGTTGACACTCCTCCTCTTTTCCAGAGGAAACTGTGAGGCCTAGGAGAAAGAAGGCAAGCCTGGGAGTCAGAGAATCTGCGTTCTAATCCTGACCCTGCTAGTTGCCTGCTGTGTGACCTTGGGCAAGTCAATTAATTTCTCTGTGCCTCACTTTCCTCATCTGTAAAATGGGGACCAAATGTCTGCTCTCCCTGCCACTAAGACTATGAGTCCTACTTGGGGCAGGGACTCTGTCCAACCTGGCACATAGTAAGTAAATTCTTATCATTATTGTACTTCCTCCAAGCAGAGCCACCATACAGTCAGGCAGTCAGATGAGAGTCTTGTTTTGAAAGAACTCCAGGGAAAGAACTTCCAGTGCCTCAGTAACATCCTAGCCCCTCTAACATCAAACTAAACTCACTTATCTTGTTCTGCAAACGTGGAAAGCAGTTGACCACCATCGCTAATAGATTGCATGGTAGGTTTAAATAAAAAAAAAAAAAGTTTGGGGAACCTGTAACCCAGAACTGTGAAAAATGTCTGACCTAATACACAGTTACCAAGTTCCCTTTACATCTTTGGCCCCCGGGTGGGCATTTTGCTTCTCACTCCACTCACTGTCCTCTACCCTACTCCACACTCAAAGTCCTACCCACCACCCCAGAGACAGAGTTAGCAATTCAAACCAGGTCAGGCTGCTGCAGGGTTGTTTGTCTACAGCAGTGGCCTACTGCAGCACTTTTGACATTTATATTCAACCACACACTCCCTTTCTTAACCAGCCGAGAGCCCCAGGCACAGCTCTGACACTAGTGAGAAGGTGGCCTTTTGTCTTGGAAAAGCTGCACATACCTAGCAAAGAGCTTTTTTTTCAGCACAGATTAAGGCAAGGCAGCTGCTGGGGTGTAGGCAAGGAAGGAAGTGCCAAACCACACAACCCTACAGTGGCTCAGCTTGGGGGTGGGGGTGCGGGGGAGGAAGGGCTAGAGCATGCAGACGCTGGGCAGCTGTGCTCTCAGACAGCCTTGCCCACATACAGTCCCTCAATTTCCCAGGGCTCTTGGGGTAACTGAGTAAAACTCTTCCAAGCCAGTCAGTCTATCGTATTTATTGAGTGCTTACTATGTGCAGAGCACTGTACTAAGCTCTTGGGAGAATACAATATAACAATATTAAAGACACATTCCCTGCCCACAGTGAGCTTACAGTGTAGCAGGGGAAACAGACATTAATACAAATAAATACATTACAGACATGAACATAAGTGCTGTGGGGCTGGAAGGGGAGCTGCAGAAGGGAGTCACAGAAAAGGAAAAGAGGGCTTAGTCAGGGAAGATCTCTTGGAATAGATGTGCCTTCAGTAAGACTTCAAAGGAGGGAAGAGTAATTGTCTGTTGGACATGAGGAGGAAGGGCGTTCCAGGCCAGAGGCAGGACATGTGCAAGAGGTCAACAGCGAGATAGATGAGATTGAGGTACAGTGAGAAGGCGGGCATCAGAGGAGAGATGTGCAGGCTAGGTTGAAGTAGGAGAGTAGCAAGGTGAGGTGGGCGAGGGCAAGTTGATTGAGTGCTTTAAAGTTGATGGTGAGGAGTTTTTGTTTGATTTGGTGTTGGATGAGAAACCACTGGAGTTTCTTGAGGGGAGGAGAAACATGGCCTGAACATTTCTGTAGAAAAATGATCTGGGCAGAAGAGTGAAGTATGGACTGGAATGGGGAGAGACAGAAAGTTGGGAGGTCAGCAGTGAGGCAGATATAGTAATCAAGGTGGAATAGGATAAATGCTTGGATTAACGAGGTAGCAGTGTGGATGGAGAGGAAAGGGCAGATTTTAGCAGTGCTGGGAAGGTCGAACCAACAGGATTTGGTTGTGGGTTGGATGAAGGTTATGGGCTTGTAAGACAGGAAGGATGGTGGTGCTGTCTATAGTGATGGGAAAGTCAGGAGAAGGACAGGGTTCAGGTGGGAAGATAAGGAGACCTGTTTTAGAAGTGTTAAGCTTGAAGTGACAGAAGGACATCCACATAGAGATGTCTTGAAGGCAGAAGGAAATGTGAGACTGCGGAGAAGAAGAGTTGAGGGCTGGAGATGTAGATTTGGGTATTATCTACAGAGAGGTAGTAGTTGAAGCCGTGTGGGTGAATGAGTTCTCCAAGAGAGTGGGTGTAGATGGAGAATAGAAGGGGGAGATGAAGAATAGAAGGATTCAACCTCGGTCCATATATATCTGGGCTTTGGAGCCAGATATCAACTGATGGTATCTGATTCCTCCACATCCCCCCAACCCCGACCCCCATCCATTCAATCATTCAATCATATTTAGTGAGTGCTTACTCTGTGCAGAGTACTGTACTATGCGCTTGGGAAGTACAAAATAACAATAAATAATAATAATGATGGTATTTGTTAAATGTGCTTACTACGTGCAAAGCACTTAAGTGACTTGCCCAAAGTCACATAGCTGACAGTTAGTGGAGCCAGACACATCCCCTGCCCTAAGACGAGGTAAGAGGTTGCAGTGTGACAGCTTGCCCAGCTGGAATGAGCATGGGACGGAGGGGCAGGAGACCAGACCCCAACTTCATCCAAACCCTGGGACCAGAGAAGGTGCCCAGGGACTCAGGCAGCAACTCAGCTTCTTCTGGGTCAAGGAGAAAGATTACTAAAAATTCTTTGGGATTATGGGAGATGGAAACTGCTAGTTACTTCTGATGTTAAGGGATTCTAGTTGTGCTTTGTTCTATAAATAGACTCCTAAGTCTGGTAGCCCAATTCCAATATTTACAACAAAGGGAAAAGGGAAAACCACAAGATCTGGTTCACAGTGAACAAGCTGTTCCCTAAAAGTGGGATATTCTTTTGCCCTAATTTTTCCCAGCTTCCTCCCCTGAAGTACCCTAATTTGACCTTGCTTATGTTAGTACCAGTCCTTCAACTGCTTTCCACTACCCATCTCCACTCGTATTTATTATTTCTGATTATTACCACTTAATGTTATGTGGAAATTGCCCACCACCTAAGCACTTAAATCTTCACAACCGAGTCATAGCACTTATGTTCATGTCTTTATACCCTATCACGTCCTCCTATATGTGACAATTTTAGTGTCTGTCTCCCCTGACTAGATTTGAAACTCTTGTAGGTCAGATATCGTATCTATTAATTCTACTCAACTTTCCTAAGCACTTAGAACAGTACTCTGCACACAGTTGTTGTTGTCTTGTGCTGTCGTGCCCAACTCACAGTGACAATATGGATACATCTCTCCCAGAACACCCCACCTCCATCTGCAATCATTCTGGTAGTGTAGCCATAGAGGTTTCTTGGTAAAAATATGGAAATGGTTTACCATTGCCTCCTTCCATGCAGTAAACGTGAGTCTCCACCCTCTACTCTCTCCCATGCCACTGCTACCCAGCACAGGGGAGTTTTGACTTACAGCAGATTATCTTCACTCACTAGCCACTGTCCAAGCTAAGAATGGAATGGATATGCCTCTGCTTGACTCTCCCTCCCATAGTTGAGACTGGTAGAGGACTGGAAACTATCCATGTGCGACCCTGAGAGGTGCTGCACAGAGTAGGTGCTCAATAAACATACCAAGTGATGATTTTGTACAAATTGTCAATACTGTAATTGTGAGCCCCATGTGGAAAAAAAAATGTGATATTTCTTAAGTGCTTACGATGTGCCAGGCACTGTACTAAGCTCTGGGGTAGATACAAGCAAATTGGGTTGGACACAGTCCCTGTCCCACATAGGGCTCACACTCTTAATCCCCATTTTACAGATGAGGGAACTGAGGCATAGAGAAGTGAAGTGACTTATCCAAGGTTACACAGTAGAAAAGTGGCAGAGCTGGAATTAGAACCAGTGACCTTCTGATGCCCAGGCTCATGCTCTATCCACTGTGCCAAGCTGCTTGGGTCCAAATGATTATTTCGCATCTACCCCAGGGCTTAGTACAGTGCTTGGCACATAGTCAGCATTTAATGAATACAATAAAAAAAAATCCCCTCTACAGGAGCACTCAGCGGGTCAGATTACTCTTGTCCAAGTGAATGGATGCAAATGGGATCTATGTTGCCAACATTAATTCCTTGAAGCGGGCATTCCAAGACACTAGCAGAGTGACCAAACAGAGTATATTATCACTCTTTATTACTAGTAGTATCATAACATTTTATTCTACCTTCAGTTGTCAGGCCTGAAATGAAACTTTCTGAGTCCTTTTTGAAAGTGCCAGGGAAAACCCAGGGTGCTTTTGGAACAGAATTCAAAAGGCAATTGTAAGCATTTTTACACGTTCCTACTTTGACAATCCAGAGTTACATAATTCTCAGTTTATGAATCAGGTTTATCGAATGCTTATTCTGGGCATAGCACTGAACTAAATGCTTGGGAGAGGACAGTAAAGTCAGTAGATGTATTCCCTACCCTGGAAGATCTTACAATCCAGAGGGGGAGGCCCACATCAAAATAAATTACAGATAGGGGGAAGCAATTCACAACACATTATTAAGGATTTGTGCACGTTGGTACTGTGACAGAATAAAGTTGCATAGTGTTACATAAAAACCAACTTATATAATTCTCATTCTAAAAATCAATGCCACATGCTTTTTTTAATTAAAAAAAAACAGTTCAATGAAATGTTTGGACTAAATGAATGGTGTTATATTAACAGTTTAATTTAGTTAAAAAAAAGGACAGCAAAATTTAGACCTCCAGAAATCAGGGATTGGGGCTCTGTTTCTGCTGGCACCCCTCTAATCCAATGTGGTAATGATTTATTCTCTCCAGTTCTGCCCTTCTTAACACTGAGTTGTTCCTTTTATAAGTGGGAAAATTAACCTAGCAGTGATGTAGCTGCCTCTCGGGTTTTTTTTTAATGAAAAATATCCATATAACAAGTGATTGACACAAGTCTGAGAATATTTTAAGGTAGCCCAGTTTATGAATCCGCTAAATTGTGTTGTAAAACAGTGCAGGTGTTTCTATACTCTGCATTAGCAGCTGGTAGTTCTTCTCTTTGACCAGGTCTAAGGGATTCCACCCAGATTCCCAGGAATTTTTCTTCTTAATAATTCCTTTCAAATATTAAGGACCAAGATCCCCCCAAAATTGACTCCATCCTTCCAAACCTACCAAAGAAAGATCATTGATAGATGCCGAACTAAGCTCCCCTACTAGATCTTAAGGTCCTTGAAGGAGGAGATGTTTTCTACTAACTCCACTGTGTTCTCCTAAGCACTTACCGCACTGCTCTGCATAGAGTGAGTGCTCAATAAATACCACTGATTGATTGATTGATTGATTGATTGAGATTAAAGATTTCTACATCTTTGAACAAGGTTGTTCTGGTTTTTAGAATGTCATGGACCAAGATCTGTCATCCCACATGATGTGGAATGATTGAGTCGGATACGAGCAATTTCAATCCTTTAGTAAAAATTCTGGAATATGATAGTGTAGACACAAGTTAAAACCTTTCACTGCTGCACCAAGCTGGTATCATCTGAGAGGTTCCTAGGGTGCAGAGTAAATGTGATCAACTGTGTATGTTTGCATGTGTGTGTATGCGTGTATTTTGTGTGTGTCTGAGAATGTATGCTGTGGTGTATGTGATGTGTGTGTGTGAGTGTTTGTGTTTATGTTTGAAAAAAATTTTATTCAGAAGTGGAAAAGAGCTGCTTCTTAAGGACGTAACATGGCTCATGGATAGAACATGGGACCTGGAGTCAGAAGACCCTGGTTCTAATCCCAGCTCTGTCACTGGTCTGCTGTGTGACCTTGGGCAAGTCAATTAACTTCTCTGAGCCTCAGTTTCCTCATTTATAAAATCACAACAATAATACCTGTTCTCCCCAGGTCTTAGTGAGCCCCATGTAGGAGGGTGTAGTGTCCAATCTGATTATTTTGTATCTAACCCAGTGCTTACTGTATACAGAGCCCTGTACGAAGTACTTGGGAAAGATTTGGTAGACACGATCCCTGCCCTCAAGGAGTTCACAGTCTACAGGACAGCTGTCAGTGTAGCGTCTACAAAAAATTTCATCTCAGAGAAAGTGCTTAATAAATATCAAATTATTAGATTGAATAAGGAACTGACCATAGCATATTGGCTCACAATAACCCTCAGATCGAAGAGGCAGGTTTGGTAGGCCTTTTTCTGGGGTTAATCTGAGATTAGATTGGCAATCTTGGAATGCACTGGCTAAAAGGATGTGTCCTTTACAACTAGGATGCCCACTTTACCCTCTCTCTGTGAATACTACTATGCTATACAGGAATTCTGCTTTGTGGAGGGGAAAGGGGGTCTAACCACAGAACCATAAGCATGTTAGGATAACTTGATCAGCGTGGCTTAGTGGAAAAAGCCTGGGCTTGAGAGTCAGAGGTTCTAATCCGGGCTCTGCCATTTCACAGTTGTGTGACTTTAGACAAGTCACTTCACTTCTCTGGGCCTCAGTTACCTCATCTGTATAATGGGGATTAAGACTGTGAGCTCCACATGGGTAAACCTCATTACCTTGTATCTACCCCAGCACTTAGAACAGTGCTTGGGACATAGTAACCACTTAACAAATATCATTATTATTATTATTATTAGTCATCCCTCTGGTATCTGAGCAGTGAGCCCCCGCCCCCCTCACCAGAATGGAAATTTGCTAGTGACACTCAGCTTAAAAATGCATAAACTCCTTTCACCTTGAGGACAGGTGCCTGAGGAAAAGTTACTCTTGTAAACTTTTCTACCCAAACATAACAGAAATTTTTAGATGAACCGAGTTTATCCAGGGGAAAAAACACCCATTTCAAAGATGGCCCCTGCTCACCACTCCACTACTATAATTAGATTATTATTATTATATTTGTTAAGCAGTTACTAGAGGTAAAGCACTGTTCTAAGTTCTGGGGTAGATACAAGATAATCAGTCTCTGTCATTCATTCATTCATTCAGTTGTATATATTGAGTGCTTACTGTGTGCAGAGCACTGTACTAAGTGCTTGGGAGAATGCAATATAACAATAAACAGACTCATTCCCTGCCGACAACAAGCTTACAGCCCAGAGGGGAAGACAGACATTCATTTAAATTAAAACATTACAGATATGTACATAAGTGCTGTGGGGCTGGGATTATTGTTTTTGTCTTATGCTGCCTAGTTATGTGCAACACATAGTGATGCCATGGACACAACTCTCCCAGAACACCCCACCTCCATCTGCAATCGTTCTGGTAGTGAATCTATAGTTTTCTTGGAAAATATATGAAAGCCATTTACCATTGCCTCTTTCCATGCAGTTAACTTGAGTCTCCACCCTCAACCCTCTCCCTTGCTGCTCCTGCCCAGCACAGTTGAGTTTTGACTTGTAGCAGATTGCCTTCTACTCGCTAGTCACTGCCCAAGCTAGGAATGGAATGGATATGCCTCCTTTTTACTCTCCCTCCCAAAGTCGAGACTGGTAAAGAACTGGAAACTCTTCAGGTGTGACCTGAGAGGTGGGGGCTGGGATGGGGGATGAATAAAGGGAGCAAGTCAGGGTGACGCAGAAGGGAGAGGGAGAAGAGGAAAGGAGAATTTAGTCATGGAAGGCATCTTGGAATATATGTGCCTTCAATAAGGCTTTGAAGGGGGGAGGAGATTAATTGCCTTTCGATTTGAGGAGAGAGGGCTTTACAGGCCAGCGGCAAGATGTAGCCAAGGGATCTGAGGCGAGATAGAAGAGATTGAGGTACATGAGAAGGTTGGCATTAGAGGAGCAAAGTGTGCTGGCTGGGTTGTAGTAGGGGGGTAACTAGGTGAGGTAGGAGGGAGAAAGGTCATTGAGTGCTTAGGAGTCAATTATGAGGAGTTTTTGTTTGATGCAGATGTGGATGGGCAACCACTGGAGTTTCTTGAGGAGTGGAGAAATGTGTCCTGAACGATTTGAAGAAAAATGATCCAGGCAGCAGAGTGACGTATGGACTGGAGCAGGGAGAGACAGGAGGATGATAGGTCAGCAAGGAGGCTGATAGAGTAATAAAGGTGAGATAAATAAATAAATAAATTAATTAATGATGGTATTTGTTAAGCAGTTACTATGTGCCAAGAACGGTTCTAAGCGCTGAGGTAGATACAAGGTAATCATGTTGTCCAATGTGGGGCTTGCAGTCAATCCCCATCTTACAGATGAGGTAACTGAGGCACAGAGAAGTGAAGTGACTTGCCCAAATTCATACAGCTGACAAGTGGCAGAGTCAGAATTAGAATACACAACTTCTGACTCCCAAGCCCATGCTCTTTCCACTAAGCCACAATAGGATAAGTGATTGTACTAAAGTGGTAGCAGTTTGGATGGAGAGGAAAGGAAGGACTTAGTGGTGTTATGAAGGTGGAACCGACAGAATTTAGTGATGGATTGAATATGTGAGTTGAATGAGAGAGAGGAGTCAAGGATAACCCCAAGTTTACGGGCTTCTGAGACAGGAATGATCGTGGTGCCATCTACAGTGATGGGAAAGTGATGGGGAGGACAAGGTTTGGGTGGGAAGATAAGGAGTTCTGTTTTGGACAAGTTAAGCTTGAGGTGACGGGAGGACATCCAAGTAGAGATGTCTTGAAGGCAGACGGAATTGTAAGACTACAGAGAGGGTGAATGATCAGGGCTGGAGATATAGATTTGAGTATCATCTGCATAGAGGTGGTACTTGAAGCCATGGGAATGAGTTCCACATGGGGTTCACAATCTATGTAGGAGAGATAAGCCACATGGTCTAGTGGATAAAGCATGAGCCTGGGAGTCAAAAGGACCTGGGATTTAACCCTGTCTCTGCCATTAGTCAGCTGTGTGACCTTGGGCAAGTCACTTCATTTCCTCTGTGGCTCAGTTACCTCATCTGTAAAACGGGGATTGACTGTGAGCCCTATGTGAGATGAGAACTCTGTCCTACCTGATTAGCTTGTTTCTACTCCAGTGCTTAGTACAGTTCCTGGCACATAGTAAGTTCTTGACAAATACAAAAAAAAAAAGGAGAGAGTATGGGGATGGGATGATATGCAAGATAAATGAAGATCACCCTGTTGTAGACTGGCAGCAAGAGCTTAGTTTTAAGTGGCTTTCTTGGACTCAGCCCTTCTGAGTATAACCCTGGGGCGACTAGCAAACCAAACAGTAAGAAGGTTCTGCTCTTAGGTTGAACATGAAATAGGGGTTTTAATAATGACCTAAGAAAAGGGGATTTCAGAAAGCAGCACACTTAGCAGTTTCAGCAACATAGTCAGCTGAGGTAAAGAAATTAAATTGTGCTTCAGTAAAACCCATTGTGACATTTTGGGAGGGTAACAGCTCCTACTGCTGTCTCCATTACCGTTTTGTGAATACGGAAGTCAATAAACTGAAAAATGAAGGGTCTGGGAATCTCCCAGGATGTTTACGTAGTGAGATGTATTTTCAAAGTTAGTTCAAAGCTGGTTGAAAATATTCCTTTTTAAAAGTTGTCTGTGCTAAGCAGGAAGCACTTTAAAATCACATGTAAATGGCAAATGAATGCTATCCAGCCCATGACCATTTCTCTTGGCCCACCGTGCTGATGGAGAGATTTCTCATTCTGCTCTCAGCTTTGATCTAACAAGAGAGACTCGACAGACACATAAAGAGGCATCGAAGAGGAGATGCAAACCTACACTGGTGCCTCCCCAGACTCACAGTGCTGAGGCAGGGAAGACAGAGAGGTCCCATTTTGAGCATATAGTGGTCCTGGCTGGAAGGAAACATCTGGATGATATCCTCGTTCCTGGCAAAACCACAAGTTAGACTTGCTGCTTGCTTGCATAACTGGGACTTCAATACTACCCCAGCAGCTAGACATAAGGATGGAGAGGGAATAATACTACTGATAGAGCCCTGAGTTTTTCAAATTGGGGTCATGATCAGTCGAGAGACGACTAATGCTGCCAGAGGTGTAAAAGAATTTCCGTCCCTCCAACATAGGGAGAGACAAGGAAGGTATGTTTGAGGTGCAGTGAGTGAGGGTTCCTCTCCCAGCTGTCATCATTAGCATGGTCTAGAGGAGAGAATGCAAAACTGGAGTTAGGAGACCTGGGTCCTAATCCTGACCCTGCCTCTTCCCTGCTGGGTGATTTTGGACAAGTCAGTCAATCAATCAGTGGTACTTATTGAATGCTTACTGTGTGTAGAGCACTCTACTGTTTCAGTGAGTATAAGATTTTCAGAGAAGCAGCGTGACTCAGTGGAAAGAGCACGGGTTTAGGAGTCAGAGGTCATGGGTTCTAATCCCGGCTCCGCCATATGTCTGCTGTGTGACTTTGGGCAAGTCACTTAACTTCTCTGAGCCTCATTTACCTCATCTGTAAAATCGGGTTGAAGACTGTGAGCTCCACGTGGGACAACCTGATCATCTTGTATCCCCCCAGTGCTTATAACAGTGCTTCACACATAGTGCTTAACAAATGCCATCATTATTTATTTATTATTTATTTATAATACTTTAGAGTTGGTAAACATGTTCCCTGACGTAAGCTCATTGTGGGGAGGGAATGACCCTGCTATATTGTTATATTCTACTCTCCCAAGTGCTTAGTACTGTGCTGACTGACTGAACGACTGACCACAAGGAACTTAACTTCTCTGAGTCTCCATTTTCATATCGGCACAATAGGGATTAAATACTGATCCTCTTTTCCACTTGGATGTTGAGCCCCAAGAGGGACAGGGGCTGTGTAAGATATGATATGGTTGTATATACCTTAGTGCTTGGCCTGTAGTAAGTGCTTAACAAATATTATTATTAACAGCACCTCTGCTTCCGGGTCTGTGACCATCGGTATTCAACTGTGAGAGGGCTGGCTAGAAACAGTTACTGGGGCTAGAAGGAAGGAAGAGAGGGTAGAAGTGCAGAGGGAGGAAGTGCTTGTAAGGCTGTACTGGAGGCCGTTTGTATCAACACGCACTGGAGCTGGGTAGATCGCTAGTAAATAGAGTTTTCAGGATGGCAATCCTAGCTGTACCTCGGGGGCTATAATGCTCAAATACAACACTGGACACGGAAGTCCCAGAAAGGGATCTGCAGAGCTCCAGCTCCCAGGAGATGTTTCATCGTGACATGGAAAGATGCCATTAAGAGCCATCAAGTCCGTCTCATATATTACCATCTTCCTTTCCTCCCAGTCTGTTCTCAACATATCATTCCCTGTTATTAACATTTTCACTTCCGTCACCTCACTACTCCTGGGTGAAACTATTTCTTCCACCTTCAAGAGCATGGAAATCCTGAGATGCCACCATACTTCCCTGGGAGAAGGATGAAATAAAGCACTGAGGGAGTGTGGAGTCGAGGGTGGAAATGTTTGAAAAAGGCAGGGCAGCAGAAGTTCCTTTAATTGGGGCATACCAGTTAGAAATGATGAAACCTTTCAGTTAAAAGGAAGGATGGATGTGATAGCATTTTTTTCTAGTTCTGATGTTAAATTCTTCCTTGTGCTTCAAATAAGCCAGACTTACTCACTCAAACAAAAATTAGAACATGCCAAGTGAGGAAAAAAGACAATTGTAATCATTTTTATGTCCACTCTTGTCCACCTTCTATACCTGAACCACACCACCGGGGTGTTCTGGGGGGATGAGAAGCCTGAGGCTGGGAAGAACGAGAGTTTTATTTTCTACTTCTGCTGCTGCTGAACTGTTGAATTTTGCTGCTGTTTTCCCCCAATGGATCTATCTTCCTCTCTCAGTCTTAGACTGTGAACCAGACTCTTGTGGGTCAGAGATGGTATGTGCCTCAGTGACTTTTTGTTCTTAATTAGCCACAAGATTTCTTTTTCATTTGAGTTCTCCCTCATTAACCAACTTGCTGGAGCAATCTTTCCTCTTCTCACCTTTGTAATTACCATGGAGGCACAAAGGAGGCCATCATTAAGCTATTTGTTCATTTTTAAAGAAACACAATCATACATTCAAACAACCACATTCTATGAAGAGCTGAAAATGGAAAGACGCCTTTGTGCCTTCATCAGACACCTTCTGTAACCATAATGAGGAGACAAAATGAGGGCCAGGGTTCATGACTCAAAGGAGAGGGGTCTGAAAGTTCAAAATGAATGTTCCATTTTCTTCAGAGCCAGAAGCTGTGGCCAATTGGATAGAACCCAGATACTCTGCTCACCAATCACAATGTAAGGTCGTTGGGTCCCCCTTTGACAAAAGTGCACACACACAGACACACACACACACAGACACACACACACACACACACACACACACACACACTTACTACAGGACCCCCAAATATACTGTTGTCTGATTAATCTATCATATTTATTGAGCACTTACTGCATGCAGAGCACTGTAGTATTATATTATTACAGAGTTAGTGATCACGGTCTCTGCCCACAACAGGCTTACAGTCTAGTGGAATTAATCAGGAAGAGTTTGTGGGGGGCCTGAAATACCCAGATAGCAATAGCAAGCCAAAGTATAGCTTTCTCATGACAACTATCCAGATAATTTTCATGTAAAGACAAGTGCTCAGAGAAGCAGCATGGCCTAATGAATAGAGCATGGGTCTGGAGCCAGAAGAACCTGGGTTCTAATCCCAGCTCTGCCACTTTTCTCCTATGTGACCTTGTGCATGTCACTTTACTTCTCTGTGCCTCAGTTACCTCATCCATAAAATGGGAATTAAGACTGTGAGCTCCATGGGGGACATGGACCATGTCCAACCCAATTAGCATGGATCTACCCCTGTACTTAGAACAGTGCCTGCCACATAATAAGCACATAACAAATACCATTAAGAAAAAGCAAAAACAAAAAAGTGCCTTTTCATTCTCAATGCAAAAGTTTGTTGGTCTCTTCATTACCAAGAAGCCACCTTCTCCAAAATGTGTCCCCCATTGACCTCTGCACAGAAGAGGCCCCAAGGCATATTAAGCTACATAGCATGGCGATCTATGCCACAAAAAGCTTTATGTTTCATTGATTTAGTAAGGATAAAAGTCATGCCATACTGGTCCAGACAAATGTTCCTATCAGCCCAGTGGCTGCAAGGATTCTTGGAGGAAACTTATGATTGCCTCCTTGATATCCACACTAATAGCAATGTTCCTAACTTTCCCTTTCCTAGTTCATTACAAAATCTAACAGAGTGGTGTTCCTTGAGAAGAAATCATCATCTTGTCATCTCCTGCCATCCAGGGCTCTCTGGAGCCAGTTCCCTCCTTAGGTCTCTTTGCTCCTTAGGTTTCAGCCAGGATGGACTCTAAAAGTTCTGGGCTTTTGTTTTTTCTTTCCCTAGGCATAAAGCAATGTCTAGACCAATGTATATGTTTTCTTCTTGACATTTGCAGCTGCACAAGAGCAATCAGAAAAGTTAGGCCTGAAAACTTGGATTCCTTGATTACCAGCACCTAGCAGATGGCCCTAAATTCCAGAATTTTTCTCAGTCCTGGCTGCTTTTCCTGCTCTGGCAATAATGCCTAACTTGTTTAATTCCCATCCACACCTGCACACCTGCAATGAGAATACTGGCTCCCTTTGCCCACAGTATGAGTTAGCACTGTTATCGACAGGAAGAGGAAAGAAGAAAAAGATCAGATTTAAAATTTTTTAGTGAAATCGGGGAAGGTCCTGGTCACATTAGAGCCCCTTATCTTCCTGTCAATTCATAACTTCTCATTCATCTCCCTTTCTCCTCATCACTCACTCAGCTAATGTCTAATTCAACTCCTGGACATTCACGGGCCACATGGCTACTCCCTTCTTCCTTTCTCTAACAGGTCGCTCCAATTGTAAGCTGTCAGAACCTCTGGCCACCCCAGCTTTAGCGTGATATACTCACGGCACTCGGAGCTTGGGAAACTTCTGAATGTCATTGTCAGACAGGCTCTGAAACAAAGCATATACAAAACATGAGGACTTAATGTCATTCACTTGCCTAAACATTCATTCATTCAATCAATCATATTTTTTGAGTGCTTACTGTGTGCAGAGCCCTGTACTAAGCACTTGGAAAGTACAATTCAGCAATAAAGAGAGACAATCCCTACCCACACCGGGCTTAATATCTCTTGGTATACGGCCTCCCTCAGATCCGAAATCCTAAGCAGGCTCAGACTAAGCTCTTCTAAATGGAAAACAGTGTCAGGAGCAAAGGACTGCGGTAATTTTTTTATGTCTGTATTGAGTTCAGATTCCTGATACAATGAATTTGTCTGATTAAACAAAAAATGAATGCTACCATGTTTAATATGATCATAGTTATTGGGGGAGGGGAAGAGGGATATCTTACTCTGATGTCTGAGCCCCACTCTGACTTGTCATTTAACCTTTTCATCCTAACCCATCCAGGTGGATCTACTGAGAGAAGATTCCTGACATTCTGATTGTTTCTTGTCAATGGGGCAAGTGGTCACTTGTCCCCTTATCTAAGGTAAGTATGCAGTTAGGTGGAAAGAAATGCAGATTTAGTAGGTGGCCTAGTGGAAAGAGCACGGGTCTGGGAATCAGGAAACCTGGGCCCAATCACTACTCTGCCACTGGCCTACTTTATGACCCTGTGAAAGTCACTTAAACTATCTGTGCTTCAGTTATCTCACGTGTAAAATGGGGAGAAGATCCCTGATCTTCTACTTTTTAAAAGTTTGAACCCCACATAGGATAAGGACTGTGGTAGATCTACTCCAGTGGTCAGTTCAGTGTTTGGTGCCAGGTTAAGTGCTGAATAAATATTATTGTTATTATTATTATCTTTAGGTCCAGCATATTCCTTTTTTAACAGTTTGGGAGGACTGGGAAAAAGAAGACACCCAACTCTCCCGGCTGGGAAATGCTCCCCTCTCCATACTTGTACAGCTGTATCAGCTGAAAGCTCTTTAAAGGTGCACTACCACATTGTTCTGTTCCAAACATTCCCCAGTGCAGCCCAGAAATGGTTTCATTTCAGCTAACCATCATTGTGGATCATGGTTTGTGTTTCAATACAGCTCAAAGTCACTGTGGAGCTTTTCTTCAGCCTGCAGTCTTTGCTCCTCCCCCAAACACCTTGCTTTTCACTCTTATGTCTCAGACCCCTTATTCATGCCATTCCCCCTACCTGGAACTCCCTTGTGTATCATGTGTACCAGATACTATCCCTGGCTCTGCCTCTTGCCTGCTCTGTGACTGTAGGCAAATCTCTTATTCTCTCTGTTCCTCAGTTTTCTCAGTTACAAAATGGGGATAGAATTCATAGACTCCCTCTCTCTTAGACTGGGAGCCCTATATGGGACAGGGACTGTGTCCAATCTGATTGCCTTGTATTTACCCCAGTGCTTGGTATTGAATATTCATTCATTCAGGCAATCATATTTATTGAGCAGTTACTGTGTGCAGAGCACTGTACTAAGCATTTGGGAGAGTACGATACAACAACAAACAGACACATTCCCTGCCCACAACAAGCTTACAGTATAGAGGTGGAGAGACAGATATTCATATAAATAAATTACAGATATGTACATAAGTGCTGTGGGGCTGGGACAGAGGGAGAACAAAGGGAGTAAGTCAGGGCGATGCAGAAGGGAATGGGAGAAGAGGAAAGGGGGGCTTAGTCTGGGAAGTCCTCTTGGAGGAGAAGTGTTTTCAACAAAGCCTTGAAGGTGGGGAGTATAATTGTCTGTCGGGTCTGAGGAGAAAGGGATTTCAAGGCCAGAGGCAGGATATGGGCTTGGTGTCAGTAGCGAGATAGGTAAGATCAAGGCACAGTGAGAAGGCTAGTACTAGGGGAGTGCAGTGTGCAGGCTGGGTTGCAGAAGGAGATAACAAGGTGAGGTAGGAGATGGCAAGGTGATGGAGTGTTTTGAAGCCAATGGTGAGGGGTTTTTATTAAATGCAGAGGTGGATGGGCAACACTGGAATTTTTTGAAGAGTGGGGTGACATGTCCTGAACGTTTTTGTAGAAAATGATCTGGACAGCAGAGTGAAATATGGACTGGAGTGGGGAGAGACAGGAGGCTGGGAGGTCAGCAAGGAGGCCGATGCAGTAATCCAGAACAGATAGGATGAGTGATTGTATTAATGTGGTAGTAATGCGAATGTAGAGGAAAGGGTGGATTTAGTGATGGATTGACTATGTGGGTTACAGACTTGTGAGACAGGAAGGATGGTGGTGCCATCTAAAGGGATGGGAAAGTGAAGGGGCAGACAGGGTTTGGGTGGGAAGATAAGGAGCTCTGTTTTGGAGATGTTAACTTTGAGGTGATGGGAGGATATCCAAGTGGAGATGTCTTGATGGCAGGTGGAAATGCAAGCCTGGAGATAGGAAGAGAGTTCAGGGCTGGAGATGTAGATTTGGGTATCATCCACATAGAGGTGGTAGTTGAAGCCATGGGAGTGAATGAGCTCTCCAAGGGAGTGGGTGTAGATGGAGAATAGAAGAGGACCTAGAACTGAACCTTGAGGGACGGGACCACCCCCTCACAGTTAGGGGATGGGAGGCAGAGGAGGAGCCCATGAAGGAGACTGAGAGTGAACAGCCAGAGAGGTAAGAGGAGAACCAGTAAAGGACAGAGTGAAGTCAAGGTACCACCATTATTGTGGCTCCAGCTCTCCCCATCTTTGAAGCCCTCCTGAAACCCATAACCACCAGGAAGTCTTCCCTGATTTATTCTCACCATCCCATGTTGGGTCAACCCAATAACCTTAGCATTTATGTAGCATTTATCCATCCTCAACACTTATGCTATATTAATTAATGATTACTATTGTGGTATTTGTTAAACCCTTAGTTTGTATCGAGCTCTAGACTGTAAGCTCATTGTGGGTAGAGAATGTGTCTGTTATATTGTTATAACATACTCTCCTAGTGCTTAGTAAAGTGCTCTGCACACAATAAGGGCTCGATAAATATGATTGACTAACTGAAACCCTGTGATGTGTTGTGTTAGATTCAATACAAGCAATATAATCAGATCAGACACAGTCCCTGTTCCACGTGGAGCTAACAGTCTAAGGAGGTAGAAGAACAGATGCTTAAATCTTGTTTTACAGATGAGGAAACTGAGCTACAGAGCAGTTAAGGGAGTAGCTTAAAGTCACACAGCAGGCACGTGGTAGAGCAGAGGTTAGAACTCAGATCTCCAGAATCCCAGTCTTGTGTTTTTTCCACTAGGTCATATTGTTCTAATAGAATATAATTAATCTATGTTTTTTTAATGTTATTTGTTAAGTGCTTACTGTGTGAAAAACACTGTTCTAAGCACTGGGGTAGATATAAGTTAATTAGGTTGGACACAGTCCCTGTCCCTCATGGGGCTCAAAGTCTAAGTAGGAGGGAGAACATGTATGCTGTTTATTCACTTATACATGTAGGTCATCTTCCATTTTTTGTATTACCAATTAAATCCTTGTTCTTGCTCCCACTATGTGCCAATACTTGGTGTCTGCTTCATTCTCCCATTAAATTGTAAGCTACTTGAGGATGGGACTATCTCCACGGTCCTGCCCTGAAACCCCAGATTATTTCTTCTGCAACATAAGCCAAACTCCCCATGTCCCAGCTTCACACCCCACTCCAGAACTCTGTTTAGTAGGTAAGGGGGATTTTTATTACTCTCTCCTTCCATAAATTCCAAAGGTTGTTGCAGGAATCAGGTCTGTATTTTCTAGAACCACTTAACTCATTTAATTAAAACAATCAGTGGTATTCATTGAGTGTTTTCTCTGTGCCAAGCACTGTACTAAGCACTTGGGAGAGTATAATAGAGGTAGTAGACATATTCTCTACCCTCAAGGAGGGCAGCTGTTGATCTTTCAGAGTTTCTTTCCCCTCGGTGTGGGGCTATCTCTTTCCTCCCATATAGATTCTGTCCCAGTTAGAACACATAGAGCTTAACACACTTAACCGGCCAGTCCAACAGTGGAAAGAGAAAAAAGGCACTGCTCATGAGCTTAGTTGAGGGTACTAGATCCAATGGGTGCTTAATGAATACTACAACTTGTACTACTACTACTACTACTATTTCCATCTTCCAACTCATCATTTTCAGTGGAAATTAATAATAATAGTGTTTGCTAGTGCCTAGTCTTCTATTTAGCACTGAGGTAGGTACAAGATTATCAGGTCAGACACAGTTCCTGTCCCACAAGGAACTCACTGTCTAAGAGGGAGAGAGAACAGGTATTTGATCCTCCTTTTACTGAGGAGGAAACTGAGGGACAGAGAGGTTAATGCTACAGTCACAGAGCAGGCAAGCAGAAGATCCGAGATGAGAACTCAGGTCGCCCGACTCCTAGGTCTGAGATTTTTCCAACTAGGCCAAACTGCTTCTTTAAGCAAGCAGACAGCTATTAGGTGCAAATGCTATGCAGAGCAGCTAATAGCAGTAGCCAATAATGTGGGGCTGATTCTGGCTGACGGCATTGTCGCAGGCAAAATGCTGAAGCTCTGTGTAACTGATTCTGGCCCATGTGGGGCTGCTGAGCATGTGTGAAGCAGATATGAGCCCATGGAAATCTTGTCTTAAGCTGAGAGACGATTTGGCCTTTTGAGGATCCTGGGTCAAGATGGGAAATGAGCAAGAGTGTCTGCATCACTAATTCATTCAATCGTATTTACTGAGCACTTACTGTGTGCAGAGCACTGTACTAAGCACTCGGGAAAATACAATACAACAATGAACAGTGACATTCCCTGCCCACAAAGAGCTCACAGTCTAGAGTGGGGTAGAGAGACATGTCAGTAGTGGTATTTGGTAAGTGATTAAGACGGTAGGCCAGAATAGAGCAAGAGGGTGAAAGAGAGAAGTCTGCAGGTACTACAGAGATGCTATCAAGAGAGCACAAATGGCCTCAAATCTACTCTTCCATCATAACTCCATGGAGATCCTTTATGGAGAGAGGGAGAGAGAGAGAGAGAAAAAGAGAGAGAGAGAGAAAGAGAGACACTGCACTTGGGGACCTTGCAGGTCGGGTTGGCCAGCAAGAGCCCAGATGTGGGCATGGGGTAGGGACGGGTTAGGTCAGCCGGTACTGCACCAAATGAACGAAGATGACTTCGCCACCAACATCCCCATGAAGATGTCTGGGGAAAGGTAGCTGCCTTGTTGCTTTCTCTTATTTTCCTTCTCCTTCCTCCTCCTAGCCCCGCACTCCCTCCTCCCTTTCCCTTCATCCTTGACCATGAGCAGCCCCACTTTACTCCCATGGGAGGATGGTAGGGTGGGCAAAATGAAGAGAGTGGTCCTATAAATCAATCAATCAAGATTTTTTTAAGTACTCACTATGTGCCAGGCACTGTACTAAGCACTGGGGAAGATACAAGCTAATCAAGTTAGACACAATCCATGGAGTTCAGTCTTAATCCCCATTCTACTGATGAGCTAACTGAGGTCCAGAGAAGTTGAGCGACTCGCCCAAGGTCATGCAGCAGACAAGTGGCAAAGACAAGTGATTGATGATTGATTGATTCTGAAGATGCAGGGTTGGCTGTGGGGGGTCGGGGTGCTGCTATATACATCTGATAGCGGCAGCATAGTTGTGGACCACATTGGGTAAGGAAATGTTTTTTCATGTTCAAGGCAAGTATGGGTGGCTGACCCAAGGGTGCAGGGAGAGGACAAATTCTAGATATTTTACCCTTACCGGTCTCTAGACAGAGCACCCAAGAGGACTGGGTGTAAGGACCCCAAAAGAACAAAAACAACTCCTTTAGGGGAAAGAGCACGGGCTTGGGAGTCAGAGGTTGTGAGTTCTAATCCCGGCTCTGCCACTTATCTGCTGTGTGACCTTGGGCGAGTCACTTAACTTCTCTGTGCCTCAGTTACCTCATCTTTAAAATGGGGAATAAGACTGTGAGCTGCACGTGGGACAACCTGATTACCTTGCATCTACCCCAGTGCTTAGAACAGTGCTCGGCACATAGTAAGTGCTTAACAAATACTATCATTATTACTATTCTGCTTCCCACACGAACTTGCATAGACAGAAAATATCAGCAGGTTCTTGAGCAGTTTGGAGAAATCCATCTTAATGTATTACTTCGGGGAAAATTAAGGATGGAGATGGAAAAGTTATGAATGGAAAACTAGCAGTTCTCCCAGTGCTACTCAATCCCTCCAAGAGGTTGGTGAGTTGAGGAATAAGGAGGTGTGAAAAATGGAAGCTCCCATTGAATATTTCCAGCTGCCTCTGGCACACATAGCTTGGGACTCTCCCAACAGGCCTTGGAGGCAACCCCCGGCTCAAATTAAACCCTGCTACCATTCAATCATATTCATTGAGCTCTTACTATGTGCAAAGCACTGTACTGAGGGCTTGCACTGTACTAAGCACTTAACCAACTTACAAATTTAGCAAGTATGTGGAGATGAATCATGGGGCTAACTGTGGACATTTCCCAGATAACACGGGGCTAAAATACATTTTGCATCCATGTGATTGATGCCACCTACAATATCTGTGTAATTCAGGCCAAATAAGTGTTTCAGACTTATATCAACTAGATCATTTGCGGTTCTTTCGGCAGTTCTTTTAGACTCCGCGGACAGCTTCTGAGACCGTGAGATTCGCAACTGCTGCAAGTGGAACATTTTATGCCAGACAGGACAGTGTGATGGAGATCAAACGAGAAGATGAGAGCGGAGAGAAGACAAGGTGAGGTGCAACCTACACTATCAGATCAACTAGGGAACTGGCCCTGCTTGGGGAAGGTCTGATTAGACTGAATTGGGGTTTGTGTGGGTTCTGGGGAAGTTAATGGCGAAGCTGCATGCACATGAGTCCACCAAGCTGCCTCCCCCAGGCTGTTTCCTGGGTGCTGAAGACTCTGGGCTCCATTTTGTCTCTCGTCTGCCAAACTTAATCCGAGCTGAAGTATCCTGTTCGATCAGTCAGTGGTATTTATTTACTGAATGTTAAGTAGGTGCTGTTCTTGGGAGAGCATAACAGAAGTAAGGAACTTCTGCTCTGCCCTCAAGGAGCTTACAATCTTATGGAGTTATTCTGGCAGGTTTCATATTTGTCAGTAAATAACTCACACCGGCTAGGTTACCTACACTGCATAGCAAGGCAGGAGTCTTCAAAAGTAAGAAACTGGCCCTTTAGGGATCCAGTTTCTGGAACTCACATGTTGGCCTGCACTGCACTAAAGGCATACAGCTCAGTACTCAATAAAATAAATAAGTATATAAATACACAAATAAATAAATAAATACATATATTCAGAAATCCCCCTCTATACTGAAAGCTTGTTGTGGGCAAGGAATATGTCCCCTAACTCTGTTATATTGTATTTTCCCAAGTGCTTAGTACAGTGATCTACACATGGTAAACATTCAATAAATATGACTAAATGATTGATTATCTGTAGAATAATGTTTTCAAATTACAAAGTCAAAATTAAAGCCACCAGCAGCAGCAGTAGTGTCCCAAGCAGTGCTTAGTACGGTGCCTGACACATAGTAAGCACTTAACAAATACCATTATTATTATAATTATATTATTATTAAGGAACAGATTTTTTCCAAGAAATGCTTACCAAAAATCTCTGTCCATCAATGTGGAACTTTCTGACTGCTTTCTCACAGTCCTTGTAGTTCAGCTGAAAGCACAAAAGAAAGAAGCTTTCATTAGAGTACAGTGGCCATCTCCTTGCTTGACTGGTGATTTCTGAGGATACTGTGGGTTTGGGCTTCCCTTTCAGGCCCCCTTACCTCCCCCACTCCCCCACATATTTCTCACCAACTGTGTTCCTCAGTTCACTATCTCTCCTATGTATTCTAAAACAGATGCATGTCACTTTGGGTGGTGGCATCCAGGAGTAAAACATGCCGAAGTCATATGATAATTTGTTAATGTTGTTAAATTATTTCTCCATTAATAACTAAACTTCAATTATATTCAGTTCATCTCTTCTCTTTTGTTTTTTTGACTGATTCTTAGCAATATCTGAAAATGATGATTTGTGAAAATGAAAAAATCAATCTTGAACACATATGTCCATCCCTTCCAAGTCTTAGAAAGAAATTGCAGTCAATACCTACCCACTTCTTCCCTTCTTAAAGAAAAACGAGGTGCTCTTGTGCTTAGAAACGCATTTTAGATGAACGGGCCTACAGCTGGGTCTATAGGGAGGGAGGGTGCCCTGGAGATTGGATTATGAGAAGTCAAGATTTCTTTATACATTTTGCTCCAGCAGACTGCCAACCACCATCTCCTGGGAAAGAAGCTTGTCAGATACATGACTGTTCAGCCTCTCTTCCAGGTGAACAGTTAATTGATCTCCTCCTAGATATTTGGAAACCTGGACTTGTGTGGAGACATCTCTGAGGATGGGCCATGCCAAATATTTCAACAGAATATGCCACTTCTCCTTCAGAGCCTTTCAGATCTGTTTCCACCCACCCCTTACTGATCTGTGGAACAGCCTAGCCCAGAAAGATGGGCCTTTCTTTTCCCCTTAGCAATCTCCAGGGAGATTCCACGGCCTCTCCAGGTTTCCTGTTCCCTGGAGCCACTCCCCTGACTATCAGAAAGAGTTCCCAATAGCAGGACCATCTTCTTAGGGGATAACCTCTGGGGCTAATGGGCTTTCACTTGTGGACTGACTCTTCACCATCTTTGCCCAGTGTGATTTTTGGCAACTGACACTCGGCAGATTAAAACCAAGCTCTTAAACCTTCAGAAACTTCCATTTCTATTTATTTTCTATTAATTTGCCATTAGCAGAGATGAAATACAGTTGGTCTCCATCTTTTGTAAAAACGCATATAATGCATTTGAAGACCTGTTGTCTCCTCTTATCTTTTCTACCTTAGATTAAGTAATCACTAATTCCTTTCATCTTTTTCTTCTCAGTCTCCTTTTGTTGTTTCCTTTTTCTCTCCATGTCTTCTGGGATTGGAGTTACCTCTCTCCATTCCCTCCATTTCTTCCTATTTAGAGTCACTCTCATTTTGTCTTCATTTTGTTCTCTTTTACTTCCTGTTCCTTCAACTTTAACTTAAGGTGTTTTGCTTGACTTTGTTGTTAGCCATTAAAAAATCTAAATTGATTCAATGCTCATTCCATTGACATGACGATAACATTTTAATTGCTTTACTAAAATAACTTTTCCTGTGACAGGCCTTTGATTTCATCTCTAAATCCATCTTCTCTTATTGTATTTATTCTAGTTCTCCAGCTAACTACCTAAGGTATCTAATTTCTATGGCTGTTATCCTGGTTCTGTATTCATATTCTCATTTTCCTTTTATCACTTTAACAGTACTTTATCCCAAATCATGTTATCATGCCAACTAGATATCCTCTTACTTGTAACTAATGTTTAAAAATAATTTACAAAATACCGAGCACCATCTTTTTAAATGGTATTTTAAGCACTATGTGCCAGGCACTGTACTAAGCGCTGGAGTGGATACAAGCTAATCAGTTTGGACACAGCTCATTCATTCAGTCATATTTATTAAGTGTTTACTGAGTGCAGAGCACTGTACTAAGTGATTGGGAAAGTACAATACAACAATAAACTGCATTCCCTGCCCATGACAAGCTCACAGTTTCATGTCCCACATAAGCCTCACCGTCTTAATCCCCATTTTACAGATGAGGTAACTGAGGCACAAACAAGTTAAATGACTTGCCCAAGGTCACATAGCAGATGAGTAGTAGAGTCAGGATTAGAACCCAGGTCTGCTTATTCTCAGACTCATGTTCTTTCCACTTGTCCAGGCTGATCCATTCTAAATGCTAAATAACCAGTATTTTCAAGAAGAAAAGGGAAGAAACTGAAATGAAAAGTCCAAAGTGTGGTCTGTCTTGTTCCTTTCCCCGCCCCTCTCCACAATGGCTCCCACCTTTACCCTGGTTGTTCCAATCCTGACTCATGAAGTTTATTTCTTCACTTTTTATTCCTCATTCAAATGGAGAGAGAAGGGATGTTGCCTAAGACCGGGGATCAGGAAGTCATCTGGAGCTGTCAAAGACTATAGCCGCTGATATGTTTCTCATATTTTTGAGAATTTTTGAGGAGGTGGATGTGAATTAACTGGATTCAACCCATTTTCCTTCTGATCCTGATGATGTTTGACCTGGGGGGCACACTGGACTGTGGCATCCACCAACATTGAGGTAGACCCAGGATTCATTCAATTGTAATTATTGAGAGCTTACTGTGTGCAGAGCACTGTACTAAGCGCTTGGGAGAGTATAGTAGAACAATAAACAGACCCAGGGTTCAGTTGTGAGTCCTTGCCCTTCTCTCTTTATTGAACACAAGCATTTAGCAATCCCAGCAGGCTTTGTCTAGAGAGGAACACAGTCCCTGGAGTCCCTGCACACTGTGTCTTACATTCAAAATGAACTTTTTCATGTTTTGGGTCATTAGCCTTTAGAATTTCAATTAAATCTTCCCTGTCACCTAAGGGCTAAGGAAACCTCACTGTGATCTTAACATGGAGAAAGAATCAGAAACAGCAACCTGAACAATAAATGAGAACACCATTTTTCAGAGTCTATCACTCACCCCTTACAAGAAATGCCATGGGGAAGAGCCCCTCTACTGAAGTAATCTACGGAACCCAACCGAGCTTGTTCCTGTTTCTTGATTATCCTATCCAGTGTAAAACAGTAAATTCAGTTTGATGAATTGTCCTAGTCATCGTGCAAAACCACATGGAGCAAAAGTGGGGAGACACTCACCTTCTTAAAATAGTCAGCGAGATCGTCAGGGTCCCAGCCCAGCACCTCTGTCCGAAAGGGAACGTTCCGTAAAGCCATTTCGGTTTTTGTTTGCAGAGCAGAGGGAAAATCATTCACAACAGATCAGCAGAACATCCTTGAGCTGGGCTGCGACACCGAAGTTTGAGGAGAGAGCTGCTTTCTGATCCAGTGAAGACTTACACTACACTGCTCTCATTAAAATTTTCTACCTCAATGTTATCCTGGAGCAGTATCCCAGAAAGCAACTGCTTCCTCTACACGCAAATACGGTCTCTTCTCAGAAAACTACTCAGCTAGTTTCCTTTACCACTTCCTCTGCTCAAGTCTAAATAAGTAAACAAGGAAGCTCCATTCTATGAGTTTGAATTATAGAGCACAGCTTCCAAATTTTTGCTGGTGATTCCTATAGACCCTAATCCTGTGTGGATTATGGATTCTGTTCAGTTAATTTTGATAATAATCACATTATAATATAATAATAATAATAGGGAAGCAGTGTGGCCTAGTGAATAGAGCACAGGCCTGGGAGTCAGAAGAACCTGGGTTCTAATCCTGACTCTGCCCCTTGTCTGCCGTGTGACCTTGGGCAAGGCACTTAGCTTCTCTGGGCCTCAGTTACCTCATCTGTAAAATGGGGATTAAGACTTTGAGCCTACGTAGGACAGAGATGGTGTCCACCTTGATTATCTTCTATCTACCCAAGTCCTTGGTGTAGTGCCTGGAATGTAGTAAGAGCTTAACAAATCCCATTAAAATATGAAGAAAGAAATAAGTAGCTCTCATGATCACAGCACCACTTTAAGTCCAGGAGACGTTGCAGAAAAGCTAAAAGACATGATCGCTGCCCTTTGGCGACTCACAATCTCATGGCACAAGTCAAAAACAACGACTATTTAGAATTACAATCAAATTGAACCTCCACAGGATGGAGCATAGACTGTGAGCCCGTTGTTGGGTAGGGATTGTCTCTGTTGCCGAATTGTACTGTCCAAGCACTTAGTACAGTGCCCTGCACACAGTAAGCACTCAATAAATATGCTTGAATGAATGAATGAGTAAATGCTGAGAAGGGCACAAAGGATGACCAAATGGTCCACATTCTTTAATCTGAATAGACGCTGTCCTGTGGAGATTTAATTTTGATTATAATTGTAAATGATTTTTAAACAAAGCCCAGGCACATGTGCATGTTCACCTATATTTACAGACACCTATCCACATCTATTTGCACACCCATTCAACTGATTACAGTTGGTGAAAAACATAAGGACCAAACAAATATCAATTTGATACTTATCAAAATTTGGATGACTTTCCTTTTCAGGACTAATTTGTTTTCTTGAGTTTTTTTGTTCGTTAAGGGGAGCAATTTAGCCCCATTAGCTTGCACTTTCTTTCATACATATTTACAAGCGTCAGAAGAGATTTCTTTACAATCTCCGTCCATTTTAATCTCCTGCACAAGATTCTTCATGTTGTGGTGGAACTCCCTTCC
Source organism: Tachyglossus aculeatus (assembly GCF_015852505.1). Taxonomy (NCBI): domain Eukaryota; kingdom Metazoa; phylum Chordata; class Mammalia; order Monotremata; family Tachyglossidae; genus Tachyglossus; species Tachyglossus aculeatus. The sequence goes on along the minus strand of NC_052101.1, from coordinate 23,225,115 downwards.
ATTTTTCCTTTGGCTTCTAACCTAGTTCCAACAGGTTGCTTTTCCTGCTTGCCCCTCTCTGTATTCTGAAACCTCACTGTAACTCAACATCAAATGAAATCTGACCTGCCTGGCA